>NC_057802.1:464963590-464964119 GCF_018294505.1 Triticum aestivum | reverse complement strand
GCGGGCGTTGGCGACGGCGAGGAGGAGCGGGCGGCGACGGGGCAGGGCGTCGGAGCTCACTGGGGCAGGGCGTCGCCGCTCACTTGGGCAGGGCGAGGTCGGGGAGGCATTGACGACGGCGAGGTCGGGGAGGCGTTGGCGACGGCGAGGAGGAGCGGGCGGCGACGGGGCAGGGCGCGGCAACGGCGACAGCGACGACGAGCAGCCTGGCGGCGTCGAAGCGTCGGGGAAGAATGTGGAAAAATCCTAAGTGCCACACTTATATAGGAAACCCTTTAGTCCCGGTTGGGGACACCAACCGCGACTAAAGGGTACCTTTAGTCGTGGTCCGCCTCCCCAACCGGGACTAAAGGGTTTTGGCGCCGCTTTCGTTCCCGCGCAGAAAGAGCCTTTAGTCGCGGTTCGTGTCACGAACCGCGACTAAAGGTCCTTTTTCATATAAAATAAAACTAATTCATTTTAAAATCTTGAAAATACAATTATATATCAAAAAATCAGAAAAATAAAACTAATTTATTTTAAAATCTTG
>NC_057802.1:464961768-464963331 GCF_018294505.1 Triticum aestivum | reverse complement strand
AATCTTAAAAATACAAATAATATATCAAAAAAATCAGAAAAATAAAACTAATTCATTTTAAAATCTTGAAAATACAAATAATATATCAAAAAAATCAGAAAAATAAAACTAATTCATTTTAAAATCTTGTCATTCCGTATTGCTCGTCCACCTTTAGCCCACCTCCTGTTAGCTTGAACCATTTGCACCGGAACAAAGGGACCTTAAAGGAGGGTCCATAGTCAAGTTCTCATATCTCCTCTATGTAACCATAATATGTGACCTTTCGCCCATTCTCGGTTGCTGCATCAAAGCGGACACCACTGTTTTGGTTGGTGCTCTTTTTATCTTGGGCGATGGTGTAAAATGTATTCCCATTTATCTCGTACCCTTGGAAAATCGTTATAGTCGAAGATGGTTTCTTGGCCAACATGTACAGCTGATCTCCAACATCATCATTGTCATTCATTAAATGTTTTCGCAACCAACTGCCGAAAGTCTCCATGTGGGCCTTTCTAATCCAGGATTCAGGCTTCCCCGGGTTGTCCGAGCGTAAAATATTCTTGTGTTGCTCGAAGTACGGAGCCACCAAGCTGGAATTTTGCAGAACTGTGTGGTGTGCTTCAGTCATAGAATGACCGTCCATACATATCGTGGATTTCCTTCCGATCTTGCCTTTTCCGCTTAGTCTCCCCTCGTGCCGCGATTGAGGAATACCAATCGGCTTAAGGTCAGGAACATAGTCAATACAGAACTCAATTACCTCCTCATTTCCATAGCCCTTGACGATGCTTCCTTCTGGCCTAGCACGGTTACGAACATATTTCTTTAATACTCCCATGAACCTCTCAAAGGGGAACATATTGTGTAGAAATACAGGACCGAGAATGGAAATCTCTTCGACTAGGTGGAGCAGGAGGTGCGTCATAATATCGAAGAAGGATGGTGGGAACACCAACTCGAAACTGACAAGGCATTGGACCACATCGTTCTGTAACCGTGGTAGATCTTCTGGATTGATGACCTTCTGAGAGATTGCATTGAGGAATGCACATAGCTTCACAATGGCTACTCGAACATTTTTCGGTAGGAGCTCAAAGCAATCGGAAGCAATTGCGTCATAATCACGTGGCAGTCGTGAGACTTCAGGTTTTGGAACTTTTTCTCCGCCATGTTTATTATTCCCTTTATATTCGACGAGAAGCCAGACGGGACCTTCATACTGCTCAGGCATTCAAAAAAAATGACCTTCTCTTCTTTGGTAAGAGCATAGCTGGCACGACCTTGAAACCATTCCGGATGCCGGTCATCTGGGTCTTTCAAAAGTTGCTGGTCCTGCCGTGCTTCCTTTGTATCATTTGTCTTCCCATACACGCCCAAGAAGCTTAGCAGGTTCACGCAAATATTCTTCGTAACATGCATCACGTCGATTGCAGAGCGGACATCTAGGACTTTCCAATATTCTAGCTCCCAAAATATAGATTTCTTCTTCCACATGGGTGCGTGCCCGTCAACTCCCCGCGGAACTGATTGTCCGCCAGGACCCTTTCCAAAGATGACTTTCAAATCCTTGACCATATCAAA
>NC_057802.1:464961172-464961758 GCF_018294505.1 Triticum aestivum | reverse complement strand
AAGCCAGACGGGACCTTCATACTGCTCAGGCATTCAAAAAAAAATGACCTTCTCTTCTTTGGTAAGAGCGTAGCTGGCACGACCTTGAAACCATTCCGGATGCCGGTCATCTGGGTCTTTCAAAAGTTGCTGGTCCTGCCGTGCTTCCTTTGTATCATTTGTCTTCCCATACACGCCCAAGAAGCTTAGCAGGTTCACGCAAATATTCTTCGTAACATGCATCACGTCGATTGCAGAGCGGACATCTAGGACTTTCCAATATTCTAGCTCCCAAAATATAGATTTCTTCTTCCACATGGTTGCGTGCCCGTCAACTCCCCGCGGAACTGATTGTCCGCCAGGACCCTTTCCAAAGATGACTTTCAAATCCTTGACCATATCAAATATCTCAGCACCAGTACGTTCCGCAGGCTTCGGCCGGTGATCTGCCTTGCCGTTGAAATGCTTGCCTTTCTTTCTTACGTTATGATTTCGGGGAAGAAATCGACGATGACCCAGGTACACGTTCTTCTTACAATTAACCAAACGTACACTTTCAGTCTCATGTAAGCAGTGCGTGCATGCATTGTATCCCTTATTTGTCTGT
>NC_057802.1:464959653-464961162 GCF_018294505.1 Triticum aestivum | reverse complement strand
CTCAAAGCAATCGGAAGCAATTGCGTCATAATCACGTGGCAGTCGTGAGACTTCAGGTTTTGGAACTTTTTCTCCGCCATGTTTATTATTCCCTTTATATTCGACGAGAAGCCAGACGGGACCTTCATACTGCTCAGGCATTCAAAAAAAATGACCTTCTCTTCTTTGGTAAGAGCATAGCTGGCACGACCTTGAAACCATTCCGGATGCCGGTCATCTGGGTCTTTCAAAAGTTGCTGGTCCTGCCGTGCTTCCTTTGTATCATTTGTCTTCCCATACACGCCCAAGAAGCTTAGCAGGTTCACGCAAATATTCTTCGTAACATGCATCACGTCGATTGCAGAGCGGACATCTAGGACTTTCCAATATTCTAGCTCCCAAAATATAGATTTCTTCTTCCACATGGGTGCGTGCCCGTCAACTCCCCGCGGAACTGATTGTCCGCCAGGACCCTTTCCAAAGATGACTTTCAAATCCTTGACCATATCAAATATCTCAGCACCAGTACGTTCCGCAGGCTTCGGCCGGTGATCTGCCTTGCCGTTGAAATGCTTGCCTTTCTTTCTTACGTTATGATTTCGGGGAATAAATCGACGATGACCCAGGTACACGTTCTTCTTACAATTAACCAAACGTACACTTTCAGTCTCATGTAAGCAGTGCGTGCATGCATTGTATCCCTTATTTGTCTGTCCCGAAAGGTTACTGAGAGCAGGCCAATCGTTGATGGTTACAAAAAGCAACGCTCGTAGGTCAAATTCCTCTCCTTTGTGCTCATCCCAGACACGTACACCAGGTCTGGCCCACAACTGTAAAAGTTCATCAACTAATGGCCTTAGGTACACATCGATGTCGTTCCCGGGTTGCTTTGGACCTTGGATGAGCACTGGCATCATAATGAACTTCCGCTTCATGCACAACCAAGGAGGAAGGTTGTAGATGCATAGAGTCACGGGCCAGGTGCTATGGCTGGAGCTCTGCTCGCCAAAAGGATTCATGCCATCAGTACTTAGACAAAATCTTATGTTCCTCGCGTCAGCTGCAAAATCTTTGAACACTCTGTCGATCTTTCTCCATTGCGTTCCATCAGCGGTGTGTCTCAACTCCCCGTCGGACTTACGGTCCTCTTTGTGCCATCGCAACGACTTGGCATGCTTTTTGTTCCTGAACAGACGTTTCAACCGTGGTATTATAGGAGCATACCACATCACCTTGGCGGGAACCCTCTTCCTGGGTTTCTCGCCCTCAACATCGTCACCAGGGTCATCGCCTCTGATCTTATAACGCAATGCAGTGCATACAGGGCATTCATTCAAATTCTCGTATTCACCGCGGTAGAGGATGCAGTCGTTAATGCATGCATGTATCTTCAGAACCTCTAAACCTAGAGGGCAGACAACCTTCTTTGCTTCGTACGTACTGGCGGGCAACTCGTTATTCTTCGGAAACATATTCTTCAACATTTTCAGCAAATTTTCAAATGATGAGTCACCTACACCTTCCTGTGCC
>NC_057802.1:464951932-464958939 GCF_018294505.1 Triticum aestivum | reverse complement strand
AAGGCCTTCGGGGACCTTTAGTCGCGGTTGGCCAGGCCAACCGGGACTAAAGCCCCTCCCGTCCGCCAGCTGTCGACCGAGCGCGCTGGGCCCAGATAGTTGGTCGCGGGTCTCCTCCCGAACCGCGACTAAAGACCCCTTTTGTCGCGGTTCGATTATTTTGGGGACTAATGAGGCGTATGGAAGCCTCTTTTTCTACTAGTGGCTACTGCTCGTCGTACCCTCTAATCTCCCACCAGCTTCGAGATCGTGAGACTCCATTGAAAGGGCGAGCTTTCTCCAACCAGAAATTCAACATTCCTAAGCCCCGATCTGAGCTTCTCTCATGGCTGATCACACCCCACCCCTTGCCCCGTCCTCCATCGACGATGACGACTTGCTTTCCAGGTGCTCAAGACGACGAATGGCGTTGCTTACCTCCTTGCGCTAGCTGGAGAGGAGGAAGGAGAACTCGTGGCCCTTGCTAGCGATGGAGAGGACACATGCCTAAGCTCACAGAGTGAGAGGGAGTGGAATGGGGAGGGAGAACCAACTAGAGCGTCGCTGATGTTTTCGAAGCGGAGGCGCCACTCTTTCGTCTCGCTCCGCTAGTCAACCGAGATACCGGTTGCAGTCGGCAAGTGCGGTAGGGAACGAACGAATTCGCGAAGGTGTTGCCATGTTGTCCTTGCATCAAGATTCGCGCGCGGACGCACCGGACATCGCTTGCGTTCGCTCAAAAAATGTTGTGAGCTGACATCAGTTGTATAGCATTTCAAATTAATTTTGGTTTAATATACCGCTCAAACTATGCTTTGTATTTTGTTTGTTTGTTTATTTTGCAAGTGATTTGGAGTCAGATCGGACAACACCACGAATAATTGGGTGTAAAAAACATAAATTATGTTCAAATAATATCCACAGTAGCATTTCAGTCTGACTTGATTACATTTTAATATAATACTTGCAGTGATATACGTAAATAATTTGGTGAGGAGATAGAAGCCAAACATGATGACTCGTACTAGCTTTTGAGTTTCCATGTTCGTGGCACTGAAGGTACAATCAATAGTATTGAGGCCAAGAAGATATCATTGAGCTATGAAGTGTTCACTCCTATCACTAGCGAAACCGCATTCATCCTCCAAAAGCAGAAGTAAAAGAATCTACCAGATATTCATTTCACCAAGAAACACTGAACATTCGCCACAGAGAAATGCATGGGACACCTCAAATCAACCAAACAGTTTCTCGACAAACAATTGCCAGATTGGACAGTAAAAACAACCTCTATTTATTATTATTACTATTACAAAGAGAAGAACAAACTAGACACCCCTTCCAATGAGACCCTTATTCAGCTATGAGTTACTAGCTCTATGGTTTAAATCTTTCTACAGTTGGGCTTCTTCTATAGCTGAACTCCTATCTGTTAAGTATACAAGCTGCAACGAGCAAAGTAAAATCTTCTATAGAGCCACCATCAAACCAAATTTAAAGACCGTGTTTGTACACCCATTGTTAAGAGAGATGGCAGGGTGGGCATGCATTGGCCCTTCTCTGTTCAGTCCTTCGATCCGATTGCGCAAGTCGTTTTCCTCCAAGAGCTGTGTTTGATATGCGTTTTGGTTTGATTGGACATACACCAGAGCCGATCACATCGGCGAGCTCTCAAGGTCTTTCTGCTCTACTGTCATACTTCATCAGATTGGCATCAGCTCCTACAGGACAAGGGAGAAAATCAATTATGCACATGTTTGATGATCAGCATAAAACCAAGTGAATACTGCATCAAAGAAAACGCATTACATGAGTGCAATATTAAATATATCTG
The DNA here is from genome assembly GCF_018294505.1 of Triticum aestivum. Classification (NCBI taxonomy): domain Eukaryota; kingdom Viridiplantae; phylum Streptophyta; class Magnoliopsida; order Poales; family Poaceae; genus Triticum; species Triticum aestivum. Next base: position 464,957,126 of record NC_057802.1, on the reverse strand, counting down.
CGGTGGTATACCTGCACAATGTAGGATTAGGTTACATCCATGTTTGTTGTATACGCTATGTTCTTGGTTGAAGTTTCCAGCTGGGTAACATGCCCGTTAAGTTCCTTTTCCTTCATTATTGAGGCTTCACTCAAACTATGTGTGCTTTGAGAATTCTGGTGAGGTGAGTTCAGGACCTCAGAACCACAAGTACCCAATCCATTTGATGAAAAATCTAGTTGTTTCTCAACAGATTTTGTGAGACACATTCTCTTTGCCCTTATCCGGTATGGAGGTGAAACATCAAAGCCCCTGGCAGAACTCGGTAGCCCATCAAGAGAACCCAGTGACAGAAAGGAAGCAGTTCTAAATGACTCTGGGGTGTCTGTAGTAGGGCGCTTCCCAGCAGGGGTGTAAAAGCTATCAGTGTTCGGTTCACCAAACTTCAAATCACTAGCAGGTGTCGGTCTTTCTCGTTTTCTTCTTCTTAATATTGAAGGGGTGACTGGGAAGCTGTCAGCAGCAATCTTCAATATTGAATCAACACTTAACTGGACTGACATTGTTCCCTTCGTTGGCGTCGTGCAACCATTGGGGGATAGTGCTCCATTCCTGCAATGCTCAGATGTCTGATGCCCGGTTTGATGTTCAGAAATGAGTGAGGAACTGGCAGGGGCTACATCATTCATGTTAGGAATCTGGTAACAAAGAGGACCAAGGCTAGACTGTGCGTCATTCTTCAAAGATGATTCTTCACCTTTAGCTGGTACAGCTTCTAGCTGAGTGCTATCAGGTTCCCCCACGGTATCAAGTGTGGAATCAACCTTGAGTCCCTTTTCATGAACAGAAATAATTTCCAAACCCTTGTCACGAACAGAATCACTTTCTAGACCTTGTGCCGCTGAAGTAACAGCAGAGCCATTGACCACCGATGACACTTCATATGAAGTTGGTGGCTGCACAGTTGGTAAAAAAGAAATGGATAGGAACCCTGAGCGGTCCTTGGCATGAGCCAGTTTGTATGACTGTAGATGTGAGCTAAAATTAGAATGATGAGCTATTTCAGGCAGGTGTTTTGAAGTGATGCCGGGCACTGTGTTTAGATCAAGATGGCCCTCAGAAGCCACCGGCTTCTGTTTATCATTGAAGTCATCATGACCAACTAGTCTTGGAATTGCCAAAATATTTCTGGTGCCATAGACATCTAACTTCTTTCTCAAAGAACTATTCCAATGATTCTTTATAGAATTATCAGTCCTGGAAAGAGCAACATACTATCAGCACGAATACATTATCTTGTGAAGTGAACAAGGAAAACTAAGGTGAACAGGGTGCAGACAGTAAAGACACAACTCATACTTACAAGGAAACAATCAAGAGTTGATGACCATAAAAAAAAAGCTTTGCACAGTTATAAACAGAGAATCAAAAACAAACTAACTAAATAAGTGTGCATTATGAGTAATACGCGTGCTTACAGATTTATCATCATTCAGCTCCAGAAGCCTGTAGTTAGTTTTTGGAGAATTCAATTATTTATTCAAATTTGGCAGATCCATTCCATTTATGATAATCTTGTAAATGCAATTCTGTTTATCAGAACCAACAGTAGAGGGTTTAAAAGAATTATTTATTCAGGTTTATTCGCAGATAATCAACAATAGAGGTTTGGGTGGTGGTTGGCCAGGGCCACATTTATATTGTGCATCTTTATTAAAAAGAAAATCCAATGGTTAAAAAGTTCAACATAACGAGTTAACGGAAAAAACTACAAATGGCCCGTGTTATTTTACATCATGGCAGGTCTAGTAAAATGGGTGAAATTGAATAATTAAAGTCATGAGATAGCATAGTTTGTTAGCAGCAACTCGATGCCATTTCAACATCATGCCGCTAGGTTTATGCAGAAAAATTCCAATAGGATGTAAGCTGTTTGGCAGTACCTTCCAGGAAGAACTTTTGCTATTTCGGCCCATTTATTCCCATATTCCCGATGGGCGTTAATCAGTGCCTGTTCCTCCTCAGCAGTCCAAGCATCTTTCCGTATGTCTGGATTCAGATGATTGTGCCACCTAAGATGTTTTGTATGAATTCAAAATCAGCTTCATATTTACCAATCAGCTCTTTATGTAACCAGTATGTTTCTGAATTAGCAAACTTCCCCCCGTTTGTCTTGCACAAAGGGGGGAATGCATTTCAGCAAACCATATAAAAAATAAAACAATCAAAAGAATACCTCTCTCGACATTGCTTGCCTATACGTCCAGGTAGTGACCTTGCAATGACGGACCATTTTGTTGGTCCATACTTCTTTACAAGATCAATAATTTTATCATCTTCCTGTAGAAAAAATATCATAAATATGTAAATATAACGATAAATGTGCAAAAGCTTTTTTTTTTAAGCAAAGTCAGGAGTGCAGAGACAAACCTCTTGAGTCCAAGGACCTTTGATGAGTTCAGGGTTAAGAACCTTCTGCCATCGATGTAAACATTGTACCTCTGTCCTATCCGGAAAGAATTCAGCTGCGTTGGTAGATAATGACGCAATAAGTGAGCTCACCACACTTGCATATACAGAACAACGTCCAAAGAAGTATGGCATTACTATATTACTACATAACTAAATGTGGGATATATGCATTCATAAAGTAACCATTACCAGCCCTGAGATAAATATCATGCTTCAGCATTAAACAACTGGTCGAACGAACTATAACCAGTAACTACTCTTAATTTCTGCTATCCCTTTTTCCTCAAATGATGCTGCAAATATGTACGATGCAACAGGGCCCCACACCAGTGGAAAAAGTCATTTAACAGTTTAGCCCCTTTTTGAGGTATTATACAGAATGGACAATGTAAAAACTTATTTCAAAGTCTATCATGTTTGGTACAACGTCATACTGCAAATGACAGCAAATATAGATAGCAGTTTACAAATGCAAGGAGACCTGAGCATATGAGTTGGTACAGAGCAAAGAAGAGGCAAACCTATTTTCTTCCAGCTTCTACCATTGAAAGTTTCAACTGCCTTCCGCAATGTTTCATCCTGTTATCATTTGTTGATGCCAAATTAGCAGCAATCCACATGTGTGTTGGAATCAAACAGTAAAAATACTTTTCAATAGGAAAAAAGGAGAAATTTCTTGCGATATAAAAATCTAGTCTTCCAATAGCAAGACCAAGAATGACAGACATGGCAAATTGATTGAGAAAATTACGCACTGGATGATTACAGCTGACTTTTTTTGCACTGGATAGATAAATTAGATATACAAACCAAACTATATAATATTGTACATTGGCATATATACATTATGAATACCGGACTATGAATATGGTTTTGCGTTGCATGTAATAGACTGGTCTTGGTAACAGAGAAAGTGAGATAGTTACCTCTTGTGATGTCCAGCCACCCTTCGCTCTCCTTATAGGCCCACTTGTTCGCCTAATATAAGTAAGTTTTTGTCAGCAAAATTAAGGTGAAATATTGTCAGTTCAAGGTAATAAGGAACACCATACCAGTCCAAGAAGATGGATATGAAGCACAATCTACAGATATACACTAGCATACAATAACAACAAAAATGTGGTTTTTGCAGAAGAGGACTACATAAGAAAGCCGTGTAGTGTGCACCTGAAACAGGGACGCTAACTAATGTACTGCTAGTCCTACCATCTGAATCGCCCCTGTGGGGCCTTTTATCTTTATAAATTTGCAGGTATTTAAGTCTCATGAACAATATGCTCATATAAATTTCCCATAGATGAACACTCGCATCCTACCTGGAACCTTAAAGATGCCAGGATCCTGAATATTCTGGTTGAGATATACCCAGTAAAGTCTGGCATACAAGTATCATGGGAACCAGTTTTTGATGCCTGAGTGATCCAGGGCAGCAGATTTTGTGATCCAGTGTCACCACAAACAACAAAAATGAATGCCCTCAGCTATGAACACGTATCATTAAATTCATACCAAAAGCTAGGAAGCTTTATCACAATCCCCATATAAGAAACTACATAGCAGTACTCAATCATGGAAACTGTTCCAGAGCACATTTCAATCAATAAAGATTTACAATACAAGAAATTGCTTAGCAATATAGGCACACCATAGATGAAGCATTTCAAAATGGGACAGAAGCGTATTAGTTACTGCGTCTACTAAAGCCATGAAGCTAGTAAAGCAAAAAAAAAAGCTTCACTCTTATCTTGTTGAAACAACTGCCGCCTAAGCACAACTAATCGGTATCTCCAGTTACACAAGCCGGGGATACTAATACTAAAACTACTAAAAGTCTAAAACCTCAGCAACCATGACAAAACCCAAATAAACCTTCCCATCAAGATAACAAATATTGCACGGCGCCACAACCATGGTTAAACTAACTCCGCACTCAAAGCAGGCATCTTTTGCAAGCTGCATCGATCTACACAAAGTCACAAACTAAACTAAGCCAAGCAAATCAAATGGCTGAACCTTTAATAACAAGAGCATGCCAAAGAAGAACATGTTTAACACGGAATTCACCACTACAACATGCTTAAACCATGCTTGAAACTCTGGATGAAAACAGTATGTTGATATAGTAGTTCATGGAACCTTTAAGAACCCAGAATGCCTCGAGAACCTAACGGATTGCCCCGAAGAATCTATCTTTTCACACAAACAGCCACAAATACCACTCCTGTGCCATTCCTTGACCAAGAAAATCCGCCTTTTCGCAGAATTACAGCCAAAGCGCTCACCAAGCCAGGCAATTGTCGCTGATAGAGCCACAACCCGCAACCAAATCCACAAAAAGGGTCAAATTCTCTCACCCCCAACACCCACCAGGCCAGGACCACGACCCGAGCAAGCATCATCCGACCCAGGTAAAGCTAACGGTAACCCAACCGACCGGCCCAGATCCCTCCCGTCGTCGGGCCAATCAAGCGCACGCAGCAAAGAGATAGCTTCCTCACCTGAGACCGGAGATGGAATTCACCGAGCCGGACACGGGCGGCGACATCCGCGCGGGCCCACCGGCACCGCCATAGCTGCTGCCCTCGGACACCGACTCGCTCGACGCGGCGAGGGGCTGCCGGTTCTCCACGCAGCCCTCGTGCTCCGCCTCCTCCGCCATGGCCCCCATCTACCGTCCCCTCATCACCAGGAGAACCTACCAGCAACAGGGCGAAATCACCACAAGAAAGAAGAGAGAAGTTCA
>NC_057802.1:464948525-464951703 GCF_018294505.1 Triticum aestivum | reverse complement strand
CGCCGCGGGCAGATCGAGCCAAGAAGGCGCCTCACGAATCTAACGAGGCGTGCCTACCAGATCGAGCGGGGCGGGGGATCGAATCCGGGGGGGGCGCGAGCCGATCGGGGGGCGGGCGGGCGGGCGGGAGATGGCGCGAAGGAAGGGAAGGGAGGGAGCGAGGGCGCGCGGTGGCTCGAAACCCTAGGGGCGGGCGTTAAAGAGCAGAGCTTTTTATCCCCCTCTCCTCGCTCGCGCTACGGCTGCCGTTGGGTGTCGGGGGAAGTTGTTGATGGAGAGGAGAGAGAGGACGCTTTCAAAAAACCTCGCCCGTTGAAGCGATGGGGGAAGGGGAGGAGGTCGGGCGACGGCGGCATAAATTATTACTGGCCCGCGCCGTTTCCCGAGTCGGCCCCTCGGTTTGTTGCGTATCAGATCGGATATGGAAAAGGGTCGCGGGTTTCTGTTACAACTCTTTTCCTAGGAAACAAATCCGTGAGCTTGTGTACAAAGAAAAATGACATTCTCAATATGGACTCTCAAATCACCTGCGTTCGCCTGAACCAAGCAGTTCGGACGTATTTGGTCATCTAACACGATACCGATCGGTCCGAGGACCGGCTTAGACGTTCGTTTTCCTGCAAATTGGAGGCAAACCAGAGGGCTTTGCGGGAGTTCGGACCATGCCACGTACGCGGCCGACACCCGAAACCATCCCAAAACCCTCTTCCGCACCCGTGGTCTTCCCACGCGAAGCGATTGACGCGAATCCATGTCGATCAGCGTTGCTTCACAGCAACAGCGCCGCATTTATGCCGGCTCGGAGCGGCGCGACCTCTCACGGGTGAAGCGGTGTGTCGGCCGAGAGCGTCGCCCGGTATCCACGCATGTTTCCAATGCCGGAGACCCTTGAGCGGGCGGCATTGGATGGCTCTGTACCGTATTCAAAACGGCTCCCGTTCATCCGATTGCCGACATTAAAGAAGCGTGGCGAACGACAAACCCACTCTAACGTCTGCATTGACACGGCCCGATGCTTGGCCTGGCCAGCACACGCCTGGCACAACCAACACCGCACCACCTACGCCAAGACCGTGATAGAGATGTGGGAGAGGCTCTCCACTGAGCAGAAGCACGAGTTGGCCGGCATTACGACCGTCTAGCAGGCCAATCGTGCTAACCGGATAGAAGCTGGCTTTCCGGCAAGCTCATCGGAGGGCAGCGACGCGGACGAGACGATAGATAAGGTGTACGACGATGAGCCGACGCCACCGCCCTTGCCGATCCATGCCAGCATCACTTTGGAGCAGACGGGGACGCACTTCGACGTTGTAAATGGCGGAAGTGCTATAGGCACCACAGATGTCGCCGTTCCAGCAGACGAACGACGATGTTGTTGCGGCTACGGTCGCAGAGGATCTGGGCTTCCTAGATAACCAGCGGGCAATGTACCAGTCCATGCGCAGCGCCCGCAAGATCCGCCACGAAGCAATCGTGGTTGCGCGTCCTGCGGGAGGAAAGGGGCGCCCTATTCATGGAGATCGACGTGAAGGTGGCCGAAAAGGAGGCGCAGGCGTCTACGGACGGCGCCAGATGCATGGCTGAAGGAAATATGCCCTAGAGGCAATAATAAAGTTGTTATTTTATATTTCCTTATATCATGATAAATTTTTACTATTCATGCTAGAATTGTATTAACCGAAAACTTGATACATGTGTGGATACATAGACAAAATGTCGTGTCCCTAGTAAGCCTCTACTAGACTAGCTCGTTAATCAAAGATGGTTAAGTTTCCTAACCATAGACATGTGTTGTCATTTGATGAACGGGATCACATCATTAGAGAATGATGTGATGGACAAGACCCATCCGTTAGCTTAGCATAATGATCGTTCAGTTTTATTGCAATAACTTTCTTCATGTCATATACATATTCCTTTGACTATGAGATTATGCAACTCCCGGATACCGGAGAAATGCCTTGTGTGCTATCAAACGTCACAACGTAACTGGGTGATTATAAAGATGCTCTACAGGTATCTCCGAAGGTGTTTGCTGGGTTGGCATAGATCGAGATTAGGATCTGTCACTCCGAGTATCGGAGAGGTATCTCTGGGCCCTCTCGGTAATGCACATCAATATAAGCCTTGCAAGCAATGTGACTAATGAATTAGTTACGGGATGATGCATTACGGAACGAGTAAAGAGACTTTCCGGTAAGAAGATTGAACCAGGTATGAGGATATCGACGATCGAATCTCGGGCAAGTAACATACCGATGACAAAGGGAATAATGTATGTTGTCATTGCGGTTTGATCGATAAAGATCTTCGTAGAATATGTAGGAACCAATACACTACAAAAAAGACACATCCGTGACATTTTGGGCCGAACGAAAAAAAATTCTGTCATACATATGACACTTCTATGACGATAATTGTGACAAAACCCGGTATCATCATAGATGTGGTGGGCTCCTACTTCTATGACAAAAAATCATGACAGAAAATGGGCTTTTCGTCCTGGGCGGGCCGAAGACGCAGCTGCATGACATTCTTTGGGCCGTCCATGACGGAAAAAACCGTGGTAGAAGCGAGGGGGAGGAAAATTTCGGGGAGCTCCCGGTTACGGTGGGAGGTCGGGGGCCGAGCGATGCGCGTTTCTCTCGTACACGTACGCGCGTGTGTGCGAGGCGTTGGCTCTAACTGAATCCGAGCGAGGTGTTGGGCTCTAGCTGAACCCGAGCGATTGCACTGCAGGCTACGCGTTACTGAACCCGAGCGATCGATCGATGGCTGTTAACTGAACCCGATCGAGCGATTCCTTCGCTACTGTTGCTAACTGAAGCCGATCGATTGGATGAATAGTGAGCGTTGCGGCGGGGGGGGTTGGATGAACAGTGAGCGGTGGCGTTGCCTCTGGATGAACAGGACCCCGTGGTGTGGAGGGCTGGATGAACAGTAGACGGTGGAGGGGTGCCCGTGGAGGGGTGGTTGAACAGGACCCCGTGGTGTGGAGGGCTCGATGAACAGTAGACGGTGGAGGGTGCCCGTGGAGGAGTGGTTGAACAGTAGCCGGTGGAGTAGCGCGCGGTGGAGGCTGGATGAACAGGAGCCCGTGGAGGCTGGAGGAGGTCGACGGTAGCCCGTGGAGGCTGGAGGAGGTCGACGGTGGAGATGAACAGTATCCCGTGGAGTC
>NC_057802.1:464939380-464948094 GCF_018294505.1 Triticum aestivum | reverse complement strand
CACACCCCTCTCGATCAACAGGACCCCCGTTTCGACCGTAGGAGGTCCGTTTCCTCCGTTATGCGGTACGCCACACCCCTCCCGATCAACAGGACCCTGTTCCGAACGTAGGAGGTCCGTTTCCTCCGTTTTGCGGTACGCCAGGCCTCGTTTCCATCGCTTGTTCCGTCTAAGCCCTCCCGATGAACACGACCACGCATTCCGTTCCGACCCAGCCGGCTGGCTCCCACGCGTTTCGTTGCCTCCCCATGAACACGACGCATTCCGTTGCCTCCCCATGAACACGACGCATTCCGTTGCCTCCCCATGAACACGACGCATTCCGTTGCCCCATGAACACGACGACGACGCTGTTTCTCCGTTTCTACCCAGCCATGTACACGAGCCCTGGCCGTACGTATGCGCGAGTAGGCGTTCGAGACCCCGCCCGTATGTACACATACGTGGTCGTATTTTCTTTCTTGCACCCTGGCCGCTGTACGTACGTGTACATGCTACGTGCGCGCCTCTACTACGACACGTGCTCGCCTCTACTACGACACGTGCGCGCCTCTACATCGACCAGTATGTACGTACACGTTCGCGACCAAAATGACAACGCTACGTACGCTTCGACCAGGTGGGTCCCGACTGTCAGGCACTTCCTTGCCTGCGAAGATGTAGCTGGTGGGTCCCAGCAGTCAGGGAGGCGAATCGGTTTTTTTTGCCCGGACGCACTTCTTTGCGTGCGAAGATGTAGCCGGTGGGTCCCAGCAGTCAGGGGGCGAATCGTTTTTTTTGCCCGGACGCACTTCCTTGCGTGCGTAAGTGTAGCTGGTGCGTCCCAGCAGTCAGGGGCGAATCGGTTTTTTTTGCCCGGACGCACTTCCTTGCGTGCGAAGATGAAGCTGGTGGGTCCCAGCAGTCAGGGGGAAACGTTTTTTCCGCAAAATACAGTGGCCCGTCCGGTGGGTCCCAACTGTCAGGTGGAGGAATCATTATTTTCCGCGTAATAAGGAGGCACTTCCTTGCTGCGGCCGTGGACCCAGCTGTCAGCCTCTCCACATACAGTCCACGTCTGATGGAAGTCGTTCCTTGACCACGTTGACCAGGCCGCGCCGAGAGCACCACGGCGGTGGACGACGGCGAGGCCTAGGAAGGGGACGACGCGGAGCCGGGGAAGATGCGGCAGTGGAAGCCCGCGCGGAGAGGAGTACGAGGGTTCACTGGTTCGGCTGCGGTGTGAGGCTGCCGTCGCCGCAGGGCCTGGCCAGCGGTGGGAATAGTAGGGGGCGGTGAGGCCTCCGCGGCAGCACAGCCGGCCACGGGAGGCAGGAGCATGCGGCACAACCGACGCTGCTTTGGGCGGCTGGAGCAAGAAGACCAGAGGTTGAAGAAGCACTACGGCCGTTGGATGGACATCGTACGGTCACTAGAGCTAGAATCGTTCATATTGACTAAGTTGACAAAGCCCTCCGTCCCCGTCAACTTAGTTGGCCCACAAGTCATCCTCCCACTATGGTGGGTCCCAGCTAGCAGGGGGTATTCATTTTTTTGTGCGTAATAAGGGCACTTCCTTGCGTGCGAAGATATAGTTGGTGGGTCCGACATGTCAGCGGGGGGAACGTTTTTTTCGCGAAATACAGAGGCCCTTCCGGTGGGTCCCGGCTGTCAGGTGGAGGAATCATTATTTTGCGCGTATAGTCCACGGCCGATGGATGTCGTTCGTTGACCACGTTGACCAGGCCGCGCTGAGAGCACCATGGTGGTGGACGACAGCGAGGCCTAGGAAGGAAACGACACGGAGCCGGGGAAGACTCGGCAATGGTTGCCCACGCGGTGGGGAGTACGAGGGTTTACTGGTCCGGTTGCCGTCACCGGAAAATAACAGGAGGTGTGGGTGAGTAGAGGAATGGCCTGGCCAGCAATGAAGTAGGGTGGGGCGGTGCGGCCTGTGCGGCAGCACAGCCGGCCACGGGAGGCGGGAGCAGGCAGTCCTACCGGAGCTGGTTTGGGCGGCTGGAGCAAGAAGATCAGATATTGAAGAAGCAGCACGGCCGTTGGATTAACATCCAACGGTCACTGCTGCTAGAATCGTTTGTGGACTAAGTTGACAAAGCCAAAGTACACGTCAACCTAGTAGACCCACAAGTCAGCCTCCAAATATGTCCCAAACAGCATACAGCCCAAAATTTCTAGCCAGATTCAAATTAATTTTAAATCTAAATATACCTTAATTTAAATTCAATGAAATTTTACCCACACAAAAACAATGAAATTTAAAATATCAAAATCCGAAAGAAAACAGTATTTTGGAACTAATTGCCTGTTTGCTGTATTTTTTCATTTTTACAGCCCATTTCTTATTACTTATAGCCCATTTTCTGGGCAAAATGCATCCCTCCTCGTCTTGAAAGATTTCCGGCCCAGCAGGGCGTAGAAAAGCAAGTAGGCCTACGTTGGTTATTCTGCAAAAAAGAAAATAGCTGGCTAGCCATTTTCAGAAAGGAAAAAAACAAACTGGGCTGGTCATGTGCTAAACATATGAAATAAAAGCCTGGGCTAGACGGGCCACGGGTCCCGCACAACCCAGTTGATACCCTTCTCCGTCCCGAAAAAACAAAATTACTGCGCACGCTGCTGGGTCCCTACTGTCATCCTCACCATGTACAGTCATCTCCTTATTCCTCTCGGTTGTTGACCATGTTGACAACACCGGAGGGCGGCGCCGCGGCGAGCGAACCAAGGCAGAGGACGATGGTGAGGCCTCGGACGGGAACGAACAGGAGCCGGGGAAGATCACAACCAGCCGTGGGAGGCGGGAGCAGGCGGTCCCGCCGGCGCTGGTTTGGCTTTGGCGGCTCGAGGAAGAAGAGACTGAAGAAACGCGACAGACGTTGAATGTCAATCCAACGGTCAAGGTTGGCACAATCGTTTGTTGACTAAGCGGACACCAAGTAGCATACTTTTTTATATATAGGAAGAAAACTGCGAGGAAAATGTGTTCGTCTGCCGTCCTCCTCACAGGGAACGTTCGCCACATAAGTGACTAGCACCCTTGGTTTTGAACCGAGAGGTCTTGGGTTCGAGTCCCAGGAACTCTCAATTTTGTCCTCCTTCCTTCCTCGCAAAAAAAGGAAAGAAAATCAAAGACTTGGGAAGGTGTACAGAACAAGCTAGTGTACCAGTAAAGAGACGTTGCCGAGTTTTAGAAAAAAGAAAGACGTGCTCCTGTAGCTGGTTCGAATCCAAACCTAGACTATGACTATATATGGTGCTATGCTACTCTGCAAGTAATGAAACTGACATATCCAACGTTCACTTCTCCTCTTCTCTGCTTACTCTGCCTAGCATCAGAAGCTCTGGCCGCAGTAACCATGTCCGCTGGCTGCTCGTCCACCTGCTCTTCAGCAGGCAACAACCAGATATGCGCCAAGTCGCCACCCGTACCATCGCCTGTGGGTCTCATCACACCCCCGCCGGCACGCGCACCGCAGCCGATTGCTCATCGCAACCCGCTGCCGTTGGTGTGGTGCCACTGCTGCAAATCACGCAGAGTCATCCCTCGCGTCTCAACCACAATCCGCAACCCTGGCCGAGTCTTCTACAAATGCCCGAATCATGGGGTAATAATATGTTTAAGTGTTGTTCTGCTGCTTTCAGTTGCTAATTTTTTAATAGTTTGGTTGATGATCTTCCAATTTGATTCGTGCAGAAAAGGGAAGATTCGTGTGATTTGTATTTCTGGGAAGTTGCTGATGTGGGGGAATGCAACTACGCTGATTATTTGGTTAGCCGAGGAATCCCAATACCAGCAGGTTGGGGTGTTGGACAAGTAACTGAAGGAACGACACAAGAGGAAGATGCAGAGCAGAAGGTTAAAGATGCAGTTCCTCTGATCATGGCCAAGCAATAGCTGCTGAACGGCCTTGACAGCAATGAGGAGATGAAAGAGCTTGTGAAGATAATGGGCAAAATCGATGTGCTCTGTAGGATGATTGTCTCTTTATTTGCAGTGTATGTAGCACTCGTGATGTATTCAGTGGCTACGACAAGAGCACTTTGCTGAAACTAGTAATGAATGAAACCTGTGTAGCAGGCTGGACGTAGTGTTGTGAACATCTAATGATTTCTATTAACGGAAATCAGGGGGTATCCCCTTTTGCTCATATAAATAAATAAATAGCAGAGGCCCTGTCAGGTCAGCTTTGTTCTCATTCGAGGACGTCGAGCAAATTGCAGTCCAACAGCAAACTATGTCATCAAATTCAAGTTTCACAGCCAAATATGAGTACAACTAAACAACAATGTCATCATGTTTTAGTTGTCATACAATCACCAAACACAAATCAGCATACATAACAAGTGATGTTCTCACAGCAAAATACTAAACAACATGTTCATCAGGTTTCAGTTGTCATAGCAAACACAATTTCACATAGTAGATAAAAAAATGTCTTCTAACAGGCAAATACGACAAAAGCTCATCTTCTTCTTCGTCCTCAACGTCCTCGAACGTTGGCTTCTTCTTGATCAACTCTTGTATGTCCACAGCACGACAGGCAATCTTTTCGCCGGCGTCATTGACGTGATGGTTCTCAAAGATATTAGGAACATCTGTGTTATCTTGTACATCAGGTGCAATGTAAGCATCATCTTGTTGTGCAACTTCATTGAACGAATTCCTCTGCTCAAACCTTTGCAATACTCTCCAGTCATCGCTACGTGCAAATGTGTCTTCCAAGAAAAATATCTGTGTTGCTTGATTTGCCAAAATAAAAGGCTCGTTGGTCTGGTACGCCGCCTTGACATTGATGGATTTGAAATAATCATCAGCTCTGGGTTTTGCGATCCTGGAAAACAGGTTATACCAATGACAGCACAACAGAACCACACACCGATGATCCTCAAAACTGGAGATATACTGCAACTGAACAATGTCTGTTATGTTAGCATACATTTCAGTTGTCTCTTTGTCATACGTATCCGTGCTCATGATGGCACTGTTTTGTGTCTTCCTGCCTTCGTCCCGTGCAAGGGTGTTGTAGCGCACATCTCCAACAACGCAAGATTCATAATGTCTTATCCGAGTATCAGGACCCATTGCTAGTGAGTAAAGGGCATCATCAACCGCCTGCCCATCCTCCCGCATCTTCTTAACCTATGGTTAGAAAATACACAAGCTGATCATCTTATGTACTCAATATATTAAAAAAATGACAGTGCACTTCAAAAGCTTACATGGTTCTTGAACCATTTCGCAAATCCTGCCATAACCAGTTTGTCAATGTTTCTTGGATTTTGCGGCAATAACTCCTCTTTGTAGATGCTGCACAACATAGTGATCGCGTCAAACATCTAAATATATAAGAATGTGTTGCAAGTTTAGTAGATTACGATGTATAAGCTGCAGTACTGCACTTACTTGACATAAGGTAGTATCTCAGGACAGTTATTCAACACATACCAAACCATTTTGTCCAAATCTTTAGGTTTGTCCTCTTGTCGACTCTTCCCTGTAACTCGAACAGAATAATCGAAAACATTGAGCCCGGGATTGTCTTCACCCACCTCTTTGCTAAGTTGATCAGCTGTTTCAATGTATTTTGAGCAGAATGTCAACGCTTCTGTAGCAATGTAGGCCTCTGGAATGGAACCCTCGGGTCTAGCTATGTTCCTAACATAGCCCTTGAAAGTGCCTAGCCGCCTTTCAATAGGGTACATCCAGCCATATTGTACTGGACCTCTAAGTAGTGCCTCATCAGGTAGATGAACAGCCAAATGCACCATCACATCAAAGAAGGCCAGAGGATATATCTTCTCAAGGTCGCATAGGATAGTTGGTATCTTGTCTCTAAGACGCTCCAAAGCATCTATCCTGATATTCCTACTGCAGAGTTCCCTGAAGAATTGTCCCAACTCTGCAACTGCTCTGTATAAGCCAGGGCGGCCCAATCCTCTAAGGATAACAGGTAAAACCCTTTGAAGTAGGATGTGGCAGTCATGAGTTTTCAACCCTTGTACCTTGTTTCCATCTGCACTGACTCTTCTTTCAGGGTTGGAAGCAAATCCATGTGGGAATCTCACACGTGACAGGACCTCGCAGAATTCTTTTCTTTTTACCTTGTCCAAGACGTACACAGCTGGTGCCATATCCCGTGGTTTACCTTCATCTTGCACCTGCAAATCCTTTCTGATACCCAGGTGTGTCAAATCAATCCTAGATTTTAAGGTATCTTTTGTCTTGCCTTCAATATTAGGAAGTGTGCCGATAATGTTGTCACATATATTTTTCTCGATGTGCATCACATCAAGATTATGCCGCAGATCCAAATCTTTCCAATACTCCAAGTCCCACAAAGTGGACCTGCAGGCAAACAATAATCTCTCTTCTACCCTGCCACGCTTCCTTTTCCCGCTACCATTACCAGGATGGTTTCCTGGTGTAATATGCCTGACCTTCTCTAATTCCACTTGCAACTCATCGGCGGTGAGCCTCTTTGGCGCATCACGGTTTTCATGCTTTGCATTGAACACATGTCTTCAGTATTTTCTAGGATGCGGCTTGTCCTTGGCAAGGAAACGGCGGTGTCCAATGTAACAGATCTTGCTAAGTATTGCGTATGACAGCGGATTCTTGTCACAGCGAACACATGCATTGTAACCATGTGTCATTCACCCTGACATAGTGCCCAAATCCGGATAATCATGGATGCACCAAATTATAACAGCACGCAGAAAGAAATCAGCTGGTGGGCTGCTATATAGGTCTCGAGTGAGAACACCCTTCCATAGCTGTTGAAGTTCCTCCACAAGAGGCTCCATGAACAAATCAAAATCCTTTGCAGGACTTTTTGGACCTGGGATGAGCAAGGCCATCATGTAGTTTGATTCTTTGGTGCAGACTTTGGAGGCATGTTGTAAGGGATAACAAGCACTGGCCACATGCTATATGTGGCGTTCTGGTGGCCAAATGGGTTAAATCCATCTGAAGCTAAGCCAAGTCTAATGTTTCTCGGGTCAGCAGCAAACTCTTTGTGTTTATCATTGAAGCTTTTCCACTCACTACCATGATATGGATGGCTCATTACATTCTGATCTCTGTACTCCTGGTTCCTAGAATGCCACAGTACATCCTCTCTTGTTTCAGCATCATGAAACAACCTCTGCAATCTTGGTATAATTGGAAAATGTCTCAGAACATTATGAGGAATCCTCTTCACAGCATCGCCATCTTTCCATCTTGATGATTTGCATTTCGGGCATTCACTTAAGTTGGCATAATCCTTCCGGAACAGAACACAATTATTCTTACAAACATGGATCATATCATATCCAATTCCAACTGCACGAAGGAAATTCTTCATTTTACTGTAGGTGTGTGGCAGCTCAGACGCATCTGGGAAAGATTTGCGAAAAGCAGCCAATATCGCATCGAATGATTTGTTGGTCATCCGCTCAGATGTCTTCACCTGAAGAAAGGTGACCATAGCTGAGAATACTGACAGCTTATTTCCTGGGGTGACAGCAACGTTGCATTGTTCCAACATGCGGGCCAACCGTTTTTCTTCTGCAGGTGAAAGTTCATGGAATGCACGAGCATTTCGTAGCATTGTTTCAATGTTGGTCAAACTCACTGGCTCCGCCACCACCACCACCTCCTCCTCTTCCACCTGAGCATCAGGCAGATCAAGATGGTGATCTGCTGCTTCCATGTAGTCAATAACATAGACGTTCACAGCTTCACCATGATGAACCCACCTAGTATATGTGACCGACATCCCATACAAGTGTAGATGATTTTGCACAGTTGACTGGGGTCTTGTAACTGAATTCATACAACTGCTACACGGGCAGAGCACATCTGATTCCGGACCACCGTACTCAGCTCTGATAAAGTTCATGAAGTTTTCAACCCCCTCGACATATGCAGCGCAAAAGTTATCCAAGTCATGTCCATCTGTTAGACATACAAATTAGTTCTTCTACTAGATATTACAGGAAAAACATATATGCTTTTTTATGAAGTCCAGAAAAAAATACCTAGGTCGATGTCTAAAGCTATGGCAAGATATTTGGACGAGCAGATCTAAGTAACGAAATATATGTAAAGCTAATTCAGCAAACAGATTTGAGTGCCAAATTATGGCAGGCTGTTTCAGCAGTCAATGAGGCCGAACACACAGCCATCGAACTATCGAAGGCCATCGCAGCAACAAAGATCGAGTATAAAACGGTGTAGAGCTATTTCACCTAACAGATTAGCTACTAGACCATGGCAATCTACGTCACAATAAATATATGGCAGGATATTTTAGCAACTAATCGGCCTTGGCATGCCATCTCAGCTAAGCAGATTGAGTGCAGAACAGGGCAAGGAAGCTTCTTAAGCAGAGCATATTGACAGTAAACTACTTCGGCAAACAGTGAGATTAACAGCGTCTATCAGCTAACATTCAGCGCTACACCGACATGAATGGGGCCTCAGTCTAGAATGCACGTACCGTGGGAGAAGCTGACCGCCGTCCGTCTCCATACGAACATCGCCAGTGGTGGTGGCGCTGACGCCGTGCGCCTCCACAAGAACGTAGCCAGAGGTGGCGGTGCGGCTAGAGGACGGCAGTCTACGAGAGCGTACTGTGGGAGCGAGAGGATCGCCGAACCGCGGCGCCGACGTATCGGCGCGGGGGGGAGGGCGGCTTTGGCGGAGCGAATGGAGTGGAGGGGGACAGGGG
>NC_057802.1:464935743-464939097 GCF_018294505.1 Triticum aestivum | reverse complement strand
GCGGTGGGCGGGGGAAGTTTGGCGCATGGTTGGTTTCTCCAAGTGCAGTCCCACGTGTCAGTGAAGAGGCAAGCTGAAGCGCGTTCCGTTTGCGTGAGCCGTGTGCAGGACCGAACGTGTGTGGGGTGCAATGCGACTGCGACAGGAGTGCTGTGAGTGTACCGCCTTTTTTCCTTTTAAACTAGGTGCTTCGCCCCCTCAAAAAAAATTGTTGCTTCACGCGATCCATCGATACTACTACTAGTAATCCGGTAATCCCGACTAAAACGGCGCGGCCGGGTCTTTTCCCGCGCGATATGCTGGGGGGTTGGCTTAGTTGGGTTTTTTAGGACGAGTAATGCTACACCTACGTAATCCCAGTTACGTAATTAACGTAATCTGAAACGTGTGAGATGTTGATTGTAGATTGGGGGAGGGAGGGGCCCACCACCATGAAAATCAAGGGAGGAGAGAGAGAGGCAATTTACGTTAACCCTTTCGTAGGTTCCCGTAGATGTAGAAAGATGTGAAATGCGTGAATGTGTAGTGGACGTACTATTGGAGTGCCTAAGATAATTTGTGTATGTATAGACCCTATGTGTTTATTTTACTTCGCATGTTAGATTTGTCTCGGTTCAATAAAAAGCAAAGTTGGTGATGATGGTGTGCCTGTCATCCTGCAATATAGGCCGTCCGATCTATATCTAACGGATAGGAAGGAAACTATGATAATTTACCCGCACTCCTCTCCACATTTGCAGATAAGGCTTTCCTCGTTCATCCTTTTCTTCCACAAGATCTTGATCTTCCGTGCAACGCACGGGCATCTTGCTAGTACTCCTACAATATGTATATTATTGTGAAAGTTCATATACACCGGCCGAGATTAATGCAAACACGGCAGATTTTCATTACATTTCAAACTTTTATAGGACAGAAAAATAAAAGAAACCCTACACTAAACCTATTCTACGGCGGCGACCGACGTCCTCCATCTGCGATCTCTATGTACGGGGGCGGGGTTCAAGACCCGTGAAGTGAAGGTGCGGTCTCCGGCGAGGAAGAGTAGAACACGGGATACGGACCGGCCAGTTGGCACACCATGCCCTGCCGCCTCCCATGCCCTACTCATCCTCGGAGGAGTCCCCGACCTCGGCGGTGCCGGACGTTGGACGGCGGCAAGTAGGACGCGTGGCTGACGGTGCTCCCATCGTCGGCCGCCAGCGTGGCCACCGCTTGTGCGGTCGCGTCCGCGTCCGGCTACGCCGCTATTGCGT
Source organism: Triticum aestivum (assembly GCF_018294505.1). Taxonomy (NCBI): domain Eukaryota; kingdom Viridiplantae; phylum Streptophyta; class Magnoliopsida; order Poales; family Poaceae; genus Triticum; species Triticum aestivum. The sequence goes on along the minus strand of NC_057802.1, from coordinate 464,937,841 downwards.
CGCGAGAGGCGACTTGAGCGAGGGCGGCGACCTCGAGCTTCATCCCCGAAGACAAGCTCTCCCGCAGAGCGTTCGCACTTGCGGTCATGGCGGATGTGGTGCCAGGTAGGAGGACGATGCGCTATGGTGTGGAGGTTAGCTGGGCGTTGCCGCTTTAAGTAGCGCATTCCGGTGAGGCCAAGCGTCCGGGTGCATCATTAAGTCGCCGGAGTTGGTTCCTCGGGCACCGAGCCTCTTAACGACGACATACGAACGGACGGCATGAATGCGGGCAGCTGGCGCCGGTTGGGAACGCACCACGCGACGGCGCGAGGGACGAGGGTTTTGGTGTGCCAGGGTAGTCAGCTGCGGTCGTGGCAACGTTGGAGATGCCCTTTGCTCACATGCAATCCCCGCATGTCATTGAAAAAGCAAGACGACCCGGCATGGTCTCAGGTCGAGAGGATGCATTTGGCCGCGCTACACCACTCCGCGGACGCGTCGCGGCGCCCCGTGCATCCTCGACGAGCCGGGTGTTGGGGTGTGTTTGGATTGTGGCCAAAGTGCACCTTACCAAAATTTTGGTCATGACCCAAAGATTGCTGTTTGTTTGGATGGTTGTCATTTTTTTGGCATGCCAATGAACTCTAGCCAACTCTAGTTCATTTTTCTTGCCAATGTCGGCCAAATCATGGGCAACCAATACCTCAACCAAAATTTTGGTCCTGACCCAAAGATTGGTCTTTGTTTGGATGGTTGCCATTTCTTTGGCATGCCAATGAACTCTAGCCAACTCTAGTTCATTTTTCTTGCCAATGTCGGCTAAATCATGGGCAACCAATACCTCAACCAAAATTTTGGCTACCCAATGCTTTGATGGGGCAACCTTGGGCACAAACCAAACATACCGTTGGTCGTGCCACAACACTAACGCCACCCTTGGCACACTGAAACCGACCGTGTCTAGCGACGATATGAGTGTGTCGCTCACCGCGGTCGCCGTGTCCAGAGGCGGTGCTGGAGCTGCGCCCCGTTGTTGGCCCCAACGACCCACATGAACGGTTGTCGGTGGCGAGGAGGTCGTGGGCCAGCTCCTCCATTGGACTAGTCTGCGCTACGTCGTCCCGACGGGTGTGCCCCACATGTCGGTTTCCCTGTTTTCCCGGCCATATTCGAGCGTCAGTGCTCCGCGTTGCGCATTAGGCCTTGCACTATGTAGGCCAAGCGAGACAACTTATTGTTTATTTAAGCCGTTCAAGTATAATCATGTGGCGTTTGCTTATTTCTCATTCCTCTCCAACCATCTTCTCCATCGATCATGTCGCCCTCCAGTCGAGTCCATCCTCCCGCATGCCTCATTTGAACATTCCGTCAAGTATCATTCGCATGTACCCACCCTAGTCCTCTTTCAATAGATCTCCGGACCCCGAGATGAAATCGAGAGGGAACGAGTGGGGGCACGTGATACCTAAGGCGGATTCAAAATTTTGAACCGGTGATAATAACATCCGCAAATCATATATAAAGGGTATTCAATGTTCGTTTAGTTTTTGAACGTACAATATACTCCCCCTATCCTTTCTAGTTTACATATAAGTTTTATGTGTAGTCAAAGTATCTCTACTTTGATCAAAAAGGTATCAACATTCAACAACGCCCAATCAATATTGTTAGATTCGTACGTACTCCTGGATTTGTACTCGAGATGGTTTCCAATTTGACTATTGACAAGATTAATAGTACATGAGATGTATAATGTGAAAATTATATCGTTGGAAACTCCTTTCACATACGAATTTGACCGTATGCTTTGTGTAAGTTGCATGTCATATATTATTACTCTAACATTTGGTCAAAGTTAGCCTCGAAAAACGCATTAGACCCTGTATGCTTTGTGTAAGTTGCATGTCATATATTATTACTCTAACATTTGTGTAAGTTGCATGTCATATATTATTACTCTAACATTTGGTCAAAGTAGTATAGTGGAAGTGGATCCTCTGACGTAGGTATCCCTGCCTTACCCTCCCTTTCGGTCACTTACTGGCGGACCCCATGCTTGCTAGGCCCCGCATGTCAGTTACTCAATGGGTTCAGCCACGTCAGGGGATCCTCATCC
>NC_057802.1:464894186-464935549 GCF_018294505.1 Triticum aestivum | reverse complement strand
GGTCCCACAAGCGAGCGAAAACGCAAGACGAAGCGCGTTCCATTCGGTGAGCGACGTGGAGGGTCCAGCGTGGCGGGCTGCAATGCGAATGCGACAAGAGCGATGTACGGTCAAAATCGATTGACCGGTCGTCACCGGAACCACTATTCACACCAGAACCTTCGCTGCTCGGCCTACGCCAGCCACTGCCCTAAAACCACACCAAATCTCCAGCCCATTCCCCCACCTTTCGATCCCCTAGCCCGCATCAAGCGTCCCCTAGTTCACCGGAAAGCCATGGTGCGCCGCAAGATCACTTACTACAAGATGCTGACGCTGGAGCGCCGCGCAGAAATCGCGGCGGCGGTCGGTCCCACAGACCTCCGTTCCCAAGCTCGCTTTGCGGCGGGCCAATCCCCGAGTTCTCTGGAGCCAAGCTACGAGGAGGAGGAAGCCGATCCAATGTTCATGGCAGAGGTCGCGACGCAGAAGGCCCCCGATGGGTATGAGACGATGGACGTCAACTTCGTGCCGGCGTCCGAGTCCACCATGGTGCAGGCGGACCAGCGGTTCAACATGGCGATACTAAAGGAGGACCGTAAGGCAGAGGCTCAACTCGACGCGGAGCGCGCGCATGCCGCTGCCATCGAGGCTCTCCTGCAGGCGGAACCGGATGTCGTGGATGTGAACCGGGCGGCGGAGGCTCAACTTGAGGCGGAGCGCACGGATGCCGCTGCCATCGAGGCCCTCATGCAGGCGGAACCGGATGTCCTGGACTTGAACGGGCGGCAGAGGCTCGACTCGACGCAGAGCGCGCGGATGCCGCTCTCATCGACGCCCTCCTGCAGGCGGAACCGGATGTCCTGGACTTGAATCGGGCGGCGGAGGCTCGACTCAACGCGGAGCGTGCGGATGCCGCTGCCATCGAGGCCCTCCTGCAGGCGGAACCGGACGTCCTCGACTTGAACCGGGCTGTGATCTCGTCCGTGCAGAGCGCCCGCACGCTCCGCTTGAACGAGTAGCTGGAGGCCGAGGACAACCACGGTGCGGAGACACACGTCGGCAGCGACGGCTGGTTCGCGCCGGCAGCCAAAGACGACGAGGTCGTATCTTTCCGCAAGCAGTGATAGTTTTTCTTTATGTTGTTGTTTTTATGGATCTTTTGCTGTGTAAAACATATATTTGTTATGCAAGTCGCCTGACTTGGGTCAGTCTACCATTTCAGGCGGTTGGATGAATATCCTACGTCTCCTAACCCTTCTTTCCTTCTTCCTCACCTCTTCTTCTTCCCCAACAGACCACCGCACGGGCCGTACGGATACTCCCCAACATGCGGTTGGATAAACATACATTTCAAAGGCAATTTTAATGTATGCAAACTGAATAATTATAAGTAACAATATGATATCTAGTAAAACTAAAAACACATATGATTTATTGTGTTAGAGTGTAGTAGTAGTGTTGTATTGCATAGTTGTTAGATGTAACATGCGAGAACGTGTAGAGATGTAGTTTTGGAGGGCCTACAGAGAGAAAAGTGTAATACGGTCACCGAACTTCAGAATAAGCTGATTACGGTCACTATATACGTTTTGCGGTGATTATACGGTTACTTGCTCACAGTTCAGCATCGGATTGCACTCTGTTGACCGGCCAAATAGTCCGCGTGGTGCCATGTTAACTAGTTAAATTGACCACGTTCCTTGTGGGTCCCACCTGTCAGTTCGCATAGGCAAAAGGTCAGATAAACACAAATTTACGCAGGCGCGACAAGGCTCCAACCCGTGCGCGGGAATCACCTGGTTGTGTATGTGTCTGTCAAGGCCCGATGTGTGCGTATGCACGTGTAGGTTGAGCACTTGAGCGTGAGAGTGTGTGTTGGTCGTGTGGTGTACTGGTGTGTGCATGCATGCGTGCGTCTGTGCGTGTGAGTGTTGCGTGCGTGCGTGCGTGGCTGCGTGTGTACGTGTGAGTGTTGCGTGCGTGCGTGGGTGCATGTGTTTGTGTGAGTGTTGCGTGGATGCAGTTCGTGTGCATGCGTGCGTGTGTGTATAATCACCATACCAGCTCATGTGTGTTAAAACAGACGGCTCAGCATACCAATACAAGGCCACCTTGTCCGCTGTGCCCGCGGTCATGACTTCGAACCACCGTCCAAATATATTTTTGTCGTTTGTTTTCATTCTTACTAGCAAGATGCCCGTGCGTTGCACGTAACATCAAGATGCATTTGTATGACTTGTTTATCTTGTGAGAGAAAAGGATGAACGAGGGAAGGCCTTATTTGCAAATATGGAGAGGTGTGTGGGTACCTTTTTGCAAAATTTCCATAGTTTCTTTTCCTATCCGTCAGATATAAATCGGACGGCCTATATTGCAGGATGGCAGGCACACCATCATCACCAACTCTGTTTTTTATAAGAGTGTATTTTATGTATTTTATAAGAGTGTAGAGGTAGAGTAGATACAAGTCGACAGGTGGCCACGATGGTAGTGAGATAATGTGATGCAACACTAGAGGTGCCACGTGGAGCGTTTAACTGGTCAACTAGTCATGTCATGAGCAAATACAGAGTTGTACGGTGAGCCCATGATTGTATAATAACCACTAAACGTAAATGGTGACCGTAATGAGTGGATTCTGAAGTCCAATGTACGTATCGTGCTTTCGCTTCAAATACAATGATCGTCATTGCATATATCGCGAGAGAAAGATGAAACATGCGTGAATTTTCTGGGGGCTTACTTTTAGAGCACCTGGAGATAGTTTTGTGTGCATACGTGAAAGGGGCGTACAGGGGGGGTATGCGATGGAGAGAGAGATGCTCTTCGTTTTCTCTTTATTATGACTAACTTTGTATATAGTATAAAAATATACAAATTCACAGTGCGGAATAAATATCATTGTGGGCACCATGCAATGCAAATTAGCGTTCGTACTCCTCCATATAACTTTGTAATGTTGTATATATGTAGAAACTCTAAAATAATTTTTTGGCCACACTTTATTCAAAAGGAATGTTGTATGCGAAATAAACGTGAAGAGAGGGCTTTTTAGATCAATGGGGTACGTGATGTAACATGTGTGAATGTGTAGTTGATGCATTTGGCGGGGCCTAGAGAGGTATGTGTGTGTATTACGTATTCGAGAGAGGCATGGATAGAGGGGCCGACGGGGGGGGGCGTGGGAGAGATAGCACGAGAAATGAGAGTGGTCTAGAGAGAGAGAGACGAATATGACGTCACGACAAGAGATTCCATTCCCTTGAGTGTGTATATGCAAGGGGGGAGGGAATAGAGGCACCAGGAGAAATTTTCTGTGTGTGTGGTGTTTGTGTTGGTATGTGTGGGTGTGAGAAGATAATGAGACGTGGGGGCAGAGGGTGTGTCACCGCGTGAGGTCCGGTGGGTCGAGGTGAGGCCCTTCGTTCGGTTCCGTCCTGCGCCACATTGGTCGGCCCGTGACGCATTTTGGAAGACCCATGGATGACTAGTCGTACAAGACAAAGATAGCAGAATTGTGAAGGACTCTGTGTCCCGTGACAAAGCCGGCTAGGATTTGTAACCCTAGGTTCTCGGACTAAGGTAACCCCTTTATCTGTGATATTACTATTCATCCAACCTAACTTTAAGGGGCATCCTATAGAATGCTCTGCTAGAATCATACTCGTCGATTAGGAAGAGAGGTGTGAGACAATGCGTGTGAGACAGGCGTAAAGATAATGTGCGTACATGAGACACGTAGGCAGGTCCATGTATATAGAGAGGGTCGATGAGGATTGTGCGTGTGTATGTTTGCGAGAGGAAGAGTGCTTGTGATAAAGGTTAGTGAAAACAGTTGTAAATGGTTACGAGAGGGAGGGAGGGTTATATCTAGAGCATGTGTGCGAGAAAGACACCTCGGGAGAGAGTGTGTGAGCATGTGTGACAGACCACCGATGGAGAGTGAAACTACACGTAAAAGACTGCTCTACACATTGATTAAAGATATAAATTGTATCCAAATATTAGGATGGGATCATGATATTTGCAATTCACGTAAGGAGCGGTCATTGATCCATCAGACATCTAGATTCTATCGAATTTGAGCATGTCTATGTTATTATTCGACACAATTGATCCACATAGTTAGTATTTTGAACTCCAGACAATGCATCGCTTTAGCAATCGAATATAAACATGAGTATAGTTCATGTTGTGTGTGTAAAGCACATTATACATACGAACGTTACACAATGGACATTATAAATATCTACCTATGAACTAGCATACATTTGAATTCAACTTAAGGTGGTTTAAAAAAATCGAATTCAACATGAAGTCCATTCAATTATTTGAATTTGATATCATGGCATTTGTAAACCATACCTAAATTATGGGGGACCAATCTTTGCTCTGATTTTGTACATAATAGCATATGTAGTCGTGTACAAAATAGATTCAAATTTAGCTCCTCCATTCCAAAATAATCGTAGTTATAGGATTTTCAAGTGTCAAAATTTCAAAAAGAAGCGGATAATTTAATGAGGTTTTCAAACATACAAGGTCAAATATAACGTTGTCTATTTAGGTCAATCCTCATAGTTCAAGAGTACTCTAAACGTGAATGCTTGTGTTTCAAAATTTCGAACGAAGCGCCAAAAGAGCCTCTACTCGCCCGAAACCGCGTGAGACCAATGTTTGGTAGTACAAGGAAATTACTTTTCTAATAACTCCGACCCGTGAAACCTACCAGCCCGACGTCCAAAGGTCTAAACCGGGGTAGGTTTGTAGCTTCATCTAGACGCCACGCAACCGCATCCGAAAAACATTCATACACAATGGCCGCCTAAGCACACATGCGCGCGGCCGAAATCGCTCCCGCCCACTATTTGGGACACCTAGGATTACCATCCTACCCCGACCCGCAGTAGGTTCGAAATTTAAGAGGGGGGAAAGTTTGTACTTCCCCAAATTTCAAACAAGCGCGTCCCATCTTCTGTTCAAAAAAGCCAAAAACAAGCGCGTCCCAGACCGAAACATGGTTCCCCCCACCCGTCCGATTCCCCATTCGTACTCCGTGGGCGCCAAAACTACCTCTCCACTAGCCGCGAAACCCCGGCGTCCTCCGTCTGCCACCCCATCCCACCCATCAACCGCCGCCCTCCTCCATCACGCCGGAGCCGATACCCCGACGTCGTCGTCCACCGCAACCTCAACCGCAACGCCCTCCACGACTAGTAGTTGAAGCCGAGGCCGAGCCGTCCGTACCTGAGCCAGTTCAACCACGCCGTCCTGTGCCTCACCACTGCCGCTCCAACTTCGCCACCCTCCACCGCACCGGAGCTGTTCCTGCTACGCCGTCCTTCGCCACCTCGGATCTGCTTCCCCTCCGCCGACATACGGCCACGGCAACACAGTCAACAATTTGGCCATGGGTTCGTCCAAGCCTACACCCTCCAGAACATCGGTTTCCCCGGTAAAAAGAAGAAGATCGGCGCGACATGTGGAGGTGACCACACCGGCAACCGAAAAAGGTACTCCTCTTCCCTTATTCGTGCAAATCTTATGTCTCTGCTTGCACGGTATTCATCCCACAGAAGACACTAGTTGACCGCTTCTTCTTGATACTAGATGTTCCTAGTAACTCGCGATGCACAAGGTTTCTCCTCATATACTATTTCACCTTAGCTAGAGGTCCGTCACCCCCCCTGAATTTCAATTTCTGGCCAGTTGATTCCCAATTAACAGAAGCATTCCCCGGCGTAACAGGCGCTAGTACGCCTATTACGCCGGGGAAGCAGCGCCTTGGTGTTTATCTTAGGGGCGTGTGCGGCCTAGAGCTACTGGCGCCTGATCTGGAGGTCGGCCGAGATTAAAGGGATGGCCTGGGGCGCTGCCAAGCACGGCGGTGGTGTGTGGTCGATGGGAGGGCGGGGCGGCGGAGGCAGGGGTCTGGGCCGGTGGTCGCTGGCGGTTCGAGAAAGATCGTCAACAGTGACGGGCGGGAGGTAGACGAAGGCCATCTGCCCGTTCCTTATAGATCGGACGGTTCATTAAAAAAATCGACTGACTTATTTATTTTCAGTCGACTGTTATCTTAGATATGACCACATGTGGTGGTGTGCTGGAGGAGTACCTGCATTTCCTGTGCTCATATATTACAAAATCATACGGAGTAGAATCTAATTTTGTTTGCCATGCAATATTGTAGAGCTATCATATGTCTCCTGTCATTTATTTTTCAGCCACCTGCTATCTGCTACTTTTACAGTGCACTAGTTCTGCACACACTTCACCCTTACTCTCACTATTGTGTTTTTATGCAAGGGTATTTCAGACTCTGCTGCCATGAGAGAAGCCAAAAAGAAAAGAGAGAAGTCGCTCCAGCTTCGTATGTAGGTAGGCAAGACACGTTACAGCGCTATAAAGGGTGCAGTGTCAGCAGATGGAGACGGTAAACGTAGCTCTGGAGTTGATGACCTCGCTCGCAATGAACCACCATCCCAGGTGCTTGCTTTAACTTCGCGGTGTCATATGTGGTTGCATGTTCCATATGGTGTCTAGCTTGTATTCGAAAGGCCGAAGTCGGTAAGATAAGGAAAGATTTTTTTACATGAACCACCATCCCGTGAGCACCAGAAGACAAATAGCTAGTCAGGGCACTGGCCGAGCCAGTGACAAGCCCAGCAAAGATAGGCATGAAGGAAATATGCCCTAGAGGCAATAATAAAGTATTATTTATTTCCTTATATCATGATAAATGTTTATTATTCATGCTAGAATTGTATTAACCGGAAACATGATACATGTGTGAATACATAAACAAACAGTGTCACTAGTATGCCTCTACTTGACTAGCTCGTTAATCAAAGATGGTTATGTTTCCTAGCCATAGACATGAGTTGTCATTTGATTAACGGGATCACCTCATTAGGAGAATGACGTGATTGACTTGACCCATTCCGTTAGCTTAGCACTCGATCGTTTAGTATGTTGCTATTGCTTTCTTCATGACTTATACATGTTCCTATGACTATGAGATTATGCAACTCCCGTTTACCGGAGGAACACTTTGTGTGCTACCAAACGTCACAACGTAAATGGGTGATTATAAAGGTGCTCTACAGGTGTCTCCAAAGGTACTTGTTGGGTTGGCGTATTTCGAGATTAGGATTTGTCACTCCAATTGTCGGAGAGGTATCTCTGGGCCCACTCGGTAATGCACATCACTATAAGCCTTGCAAGCATTGTGACTAATGATTTAGTTGCGGGATGATGTGTTACAGAACGAGTAAAGAGACTTGCCGGTAACGAGATTGAACTAGGTATCGAGATACCGACGATCAAATCTCGGGCAAGTAACATACCGGTGACAAAGGGAACAACGTATGTTGTTATGCGGTCTGACCGATAAAGATCTTCGTAGAATATGTGGGAGCCAATATGGGCATCCAGGTCCCGCTATTGGTTATTGACCGGAGACGTGTCTCGGTCATGTCTACATAGTTCTCGAACCCGTAGGGTCCGCACGCTTAACGTTACGATGACAGTTTTATTGAGTTTTGATGTACCAAAGGAGTTCGGAGTCCCGGATGAGATCGGGGATATGACGAGGAGTCTCGAAATGGTCGAGACGTAAAAATCGATATATTGGACGACTATATTCGGACTTCGGAAAGGTTCCGAGTGATTCGGGTATTTTTTGGAGTACCGGAGAGTTACGGGAATTCGTATTGGGCCTTAATGGGCCATACGGGAAAGGAGAGAAAGGCCTCAAAAGGTGGCCGCACCCCTCCCCATGGTCTGGTCCGAATTGGACTAGGGAAGGGGGGCGCACCCTTCCTTCTTTCTCCTTCCCCCTTCCCTTCTCCTACTCCCACAAGGAAAGGAGGAGTCCTACTCCCGGTGGGAGTAGGACTCCCCCCTATGGCGCGCCTCTCTCCTTGGCCGGCTGCCTCCCCCTTGCTCCTTTATATACGGGGGCAGGGGGCACCCCAGAGACACAACAATTGATCCTTGAGATCTCTTAGCCGTGTGCGGTGCCCCCTCCACCATATTACACCTCGATAATACCGTTGCGGAGCTTAGGCAAAGCCCTGCGTCGGTGGAACATCATCATCGTCACCACGCCGTCGTGCTGACGAAACTCTCCCTCAACTCGGATGGATCGGAATTCGAGGGACGTCATCGAGCTGAACGTGTGTAGAACTCGGAGGTGCCGTACGTTCGGTACTTGATCGGTCGGATCGTGAAGACGTATGACTACATCAACCGCGTTGTGATAACGCTTCCGCTGTCGGTCTACGAGGGTACGTGGACAACACTCTCCCCTCTCGTTGCTATGCATCACCATGATCTTGCGTGTGCGTAGGAATTTTTTTGAAATTACTACGTTCCCCAACAAGGCATCACCTGGAAGCCAACTAAAAAGCTGCGATGGTGGCCAAGCAGCCCGCCTCCCACCAGGCTCTCAGGTCCTAGATGATCATCCTCACCACTCCAGCCGGATGTCTAGCTTGTATTGCTTCCAATTTGGTTAAATTGCATCTGCTTAGCTTACACATTATACCTTTGAATATGACATGCCTTTCTGTTTTTGGTACATACTAGTACATCTGTGTATTAACCATGTTCTTACATCAAACTAATGTTCTTGTGTATCCCTCATCAATCACTTATGACGAGGCAGGCAGGCAGGCAAGGGGACTACTCCTCATTTAAAGAATGCAGCGTCAGCCTCCCGACATGATTCTCAAGAAACAGAAATGCTAGATGAATATAGTGAACGTAGCTTTGTAGTTGATTACAGCATTTCCCCTACACTAGCATCGCAGGTGCTTGCTCTAACTTGGCAGCGTGATATGTGGTTGCATGTTGCATATGGTGTCTAGATTGTAATTCTTCCAATCTGGTTAAACTGCATGTGCTAGTCTGCTTAGCTTATACATTATACCTGTTAATGTGACATGCCTTCCTGTATTTAGTACATAGTACATCTGCCTATTAAGCATGTCCTTACATAAAACTATTGTTTTTTTGTATCCCGCATCAATCAACATGACGAGACACCTTCAGTATATGCAGTGCGATATTAGTTGCATCTTTCATATGATTTATAGCATGTGCTGCTTCTAATTTGTTGAAATTCCATTTATGATGGGACGCTTTTAACTTGGCAGAGGCATATTGGTTGCATCTTTCATATGGTGTCTAGCTTGCATTGCTTCTTATTTGCTAGAATGGTTTCTGCTTAGTTTACACAAATAGTTGTGAACATGCCATGCCGTCCTGTTTTTCGTACATATTCCATCCTGGTATCATGTGTTTGCCTTACATCAAAGTAGTGGTTGTCGTATCATGCATGAATGAGTTCTGAAGAGAGAATTTTATTGCTTTTTCTTGTCGGTTTTACTTGACAATTCAAAATCAATAAAGCGGAAGGAAGTTAGCAAGGCAGCGGATAAAGGTGCTCCGTCCGAACGGAGGGCCTCTACAGTTTCTACTCCTCCACACCCCCAAGATGATTTCCAAGACAACACATGCATAGACACTCAACAAAGCTGTGTTTATGATGAGCACGTCTCCCCTAGTGCAGCATCACCAGTGCTCCCTCTAACTTGGCACTGTTATATGTGGTTGCATGTTATGTGTGATGTCTAGCTTGTATTGCTTCTAATTTTGTTGAATTCCATCTGCTTACTTTACACATTATACTTGAATAAGACACGTGTTCCTGTTTCTAGAACATACAATATCTGTCTATCACACCATGTCCTTACATCAAATTACTACTGTTGTGTAACCTGCAACAATCACTTATCATAAGACACGTTTGACTTCGGAGTGTGATATAGGTTACATCTCACATTCTTTTCTAGCTTGTACTACTAATTTGTTGAAATGGCACTTATGACGAGACAGTTTTAACTTGGTAGAGTGATATTCGTTGCATCTTTCATATGGTGTCTAGCTTTCATTGCTTCTAATTTGTTGAAATGTCTTCTCCGTAGTTTACACATCATAAGCTGCGAATATGCAATGGCACTAATGACGAGAGACCTCTAACATGGTAGTGTGATGTTGTTTGCATCTTGCATATGATTTATTTCTTGTACTGCTTCACATTTGTTTAAACGCCATTTATGATGAGACAATGTTAACTTGGCAGAGCGATATTTGTAGCATCTTTCATATGGTGTCTACCTTCCATTGCATTGCTTCTAATTTGGTGAAATGTCTTCTTCTTAGTTTACACATCATAGTTCTGGTTATCTCTTTCGTCCTGTTTTTCATACATATTATATCCTCCTATCATGTGGTTGTCTAACATCAAAGTTCAGTTCGTCTGCATCACGCATCAATTTGTTTTGAAGAACTAAATTGTTATTCGTTTTTCTTGTCGGCTTGACTTAACATGGCACAGAGAAAGAGGAAGAAACACAGAATGGCAGGGAATGAGAAGCGGATGAATCCTGCAGATTCTGCTGGTACTGAGGTGCAATAGAAGGTCAAAGTCCAGCGGAAAATTCTACAAACACGGCATCCCATGCTACACGAGTTGCAAAAAAAGCCAAACAGAAACAAATAGCTGCCACCAAACAAGCAGAGACAGCCCTAGTTCTTGCAACACCTACCACAGTACTACCAGCTGCACGACTTACTCGTGCGTCAACTAAGCTAGCAGCACGTTCCCAAGCTCCCTTGCCACCTGACACTACTTCCCAAGCACTCTTGACACAAGACGAGTTGGCAATATCAGATGAACCTTGTGAGCTTCAACAGCAAGAAGGTAGTTGCTGGAGTCAAGTTACAGTTGCATGCTTCTTTATATGTAGTCTCACAATTTGATGTACACTAACACTTCCTATGTTCGTTGTTGGACTAGCACCTAGGCGCAAGAGGAAACAAACATCAAGGATAATGCTCGATAGGTTAACTAAATCTAGAGGAGGAAGAATGGAGATCCGTTTTGAGGCAGGTTCAAAAAGGCCACGTGATGCTACAGAGTCAGCCAAGTTAGTATCAGAGGCAGCGGTTGTCGTTAGGTGTCATGTACGTATCCTCCCAACATGGATTCAGTACAGGAATGACAAAGACGAAACCCAGTTCAACACCTTCCTCGACCATTTATCTGTAAGTATGGTTATGTATGGAAACTAGTAATATCATCTTGCTCTGTCCCATACTTTCTAGGTTGCTGATAATGAGACTCCCATAATTTTCAACAGATGAGGTTCGAGTTGGATAGCCAAGATGATGCAACCAGACAAGCTTGCACCCATGTTTTCAAGTCTGCTTTGCGACAGTATCGGTATAACTTGAGGAAAACTCACTTTGAAGGCAAGGCTAACAGTGAACTTTCCCAAACATCTCCAGTGGAAAATATATCGGATGAAGACTGGAGGGGCCTTGTTAAACACTGGTTTGATCCGAAGTATCAGGTACATTATATATATGTGATCAGATCACATGTTGAAGTCCTATTTACGCATGTGCCACACAAATCTATCTTCTTGTAGGTGAACTGTTCAAAGAACAAGGCCAACCGTACGAAAGTGAAATTCCAACAGACGACAGGATCTCGTAGCTATATTGCACATTGCGAGGCTCTTGTAATTAGCTGTTGTTTCACCCTTTTCGTTGTACCATATTATCAGATCTATATTGACTTGTTCAAAATGCAGAGGAAAGCCCGCAAGGACCAAAAAGTACCTGAACCAAATGCTGTGGAAATCTTCAAGGACCGTTACACCAGCAAGAAGAAGGGCATGACTACACCAGTAAAAGCCGCTGTTGTAAGTCCTTAATCCTCATGCCTTTTAACTACTACTTACTCTGACTTGTGCCTTGAACTGCATGGTTTGCAGCCAATGTCTATTACTCTTTTCAATTTTATACACAATTGTCTTAGCGTATCATTGCACCTTACAAGGTTTACAAGGGAGGAGTGATGTTCCTTTGATCTTGACCCGTAATCTAGTTCCGTGCTGGACTTGCCCACACAACGTTACAATTGCATGTTTGTCTGTTCTCAGTTGTTTTGTGATATGAATGATGTCATACTATGCTTACCGTATTATAAACTTCGTCTCTTTATCCTTAGCCCTCAATACAATGTGAAGAAATAGACAATACATTAGCGATGGTACATGGTCATATGTTTGGAACCTGGTTTTATTATGTACTTTGCAATAAAATACAACTAATATTTTACATGGGTTCACCAGAATAAGTTCTGTATATAGACCAAAGCTATTTTGTTTGGTTTTGCTGCCTCCTTAATATCTTCTGTTCTGGTACTACTAATGTAAAACCTCAACTTTTCAGCGAGCTATGGAAAAATGGTGGAACCGCCACCTTCTGAAGGTGGCGAGGCAACTATAACCGCAATGTCAGCTCTTGCTGCAGTGGGTCGGTACTTGTCCACTAACAGTGCCAAAAGCATGTTCTTGCGTAATACTGGGTTGGTTGTTAAGGCAATATCGTCCAAACTGCCTCATGATCAAGATATGCAAGCTCAAAGCAATGTTGTATCTGCGCTCCAGACACAAGTCCATTCCCTAACAGAGACCCTTTGTGAAACAAGATGAAACATTGCTCAATGTCGTCAAGATATGCATGGTTTTGAAACCAGACTATCAGACATTTGCTATGTTGTTCAGGAGCCTAGGGGAAATGAAGGCGAGGGTTATGGTGCTCCATCGGACAATACAGCATGAAAACGTAACAGTTGGGTCAAATGAACTGAGCTTCTGAACTTCTGGTGGTGCATTTATCTGCTAGATTGTTAAGTTTTATGCCAACCTTCCTTTTGTTATATAGTTGTAATTTGTTTTGGTGCGATACAAAATTTATTCTTAACGTGCAGCCACCGGCTGAAGAAAACAGCAAGCCATTTTTGTATAGTGTAGGGTGTTCCCTATATTTGCACATGTGGCGATCTTTGATGCCGAGTGGATGTAATCTGTGCAATCGCCTTAATAGCCTAGCGTTAGTTTCGGCCTTATTTATTTCCTAGTCTTCTTTTTCCCTGGTTTGCTAGTGGCCGCAACTACCATGGGCCATATACGGGTCGTAGGATCCATGGGTCTCCTACGGGCCGTCGATAAATGGGCCTATAATCGGTGGGCCTCGGGCCGTCGAATAAATGGGTCTACATGGGCCGTAATCGGGCGTAATTGGTATCGGCCCAGCACGATAACAGGCCGTTAACAGGCCGTAGGACAGCAAAGGCTTAATTCTGTCACATGCATAACGGGTCGTTAATGGGCCAGAATATAGGACGGGCTGGAAACGGCGCAACGGGTTAACAGGCCAGAAACGGGCCGACTCTTGCCATGGGCCGAATTTGTCCCATAAGGGTAACAGGCCAGTAATGGGACGACTCTTGCCATGGGCCGAATTTGGCCCATTAGGGGAACAGGCCAGTAACGGGCCGACTCTTGCCATGGGCCGAATTTGGCCCATTAGGGGAATAGGCCAGTAACGGGCCAGAAGTAATCGAGGGCCGAAAAGGAGCCCAAGAACGTATGGGCCGTCAATAGGCCGAAAGCTAACACGGGCTAGAAACGGCCCATGTAAATCACGGGCCGTTAACGGGTATAAAAAAATTACTGTTCATTATGGGCTAGAGTCACCATGGGCCTGTAAAGGGCCAAAAGATACGAAGGCCTCATATGGGCCGAAAGACGTCGTGGGCCATACATGGGCCGAAAGTGAAATGGGCTGGTGTTATATTCGACGGCCCACATGTCGTTGTTGGGCCGATTTCCTTTAGGGCCTAACGGGCCGTGAGTTAACGGGCCGTAAAATGGGCTATTTGCGAAGAGACCGTTAACAGGCTTTTCATGGGCCAGCCCATTAACTTTTGACCAAGCCAAACGGGCAGGCTTTGTAAGCTAAATGGGCCAGTGGTGGGCCGTGGTACGTGTCGACATATCATAGGCGCCTATCTGACCCACTGACGAGCTGACACGTGTTTCGTCCGGCCAATAAGAATTTACACGTGGAAATTTCCCATTGGTCGGTGCTGTTAACGGGTTATCGGATCCAAAACCCAACCCGATAGCTTAACGGCGTTCCGTTATGGTGGATGCCACGTGTCGGTCACCCTTGACGAAAGCACTTCTGTGACGCGCGATTTATCGTCATGGAAGTGGACACTTCCGTGATGATAATTTTGGTAATGTCATGGAACACTTCTACGACAGCACAGGTATGACTATCTTGATTCTGTCATAAAATCGTCATGGATGTACATGCATGACAAAAAACGCGACCTACTGTGACAAACACGTATCATCGCGGAAGTGTATTTTTTTGTAGTGATATGAGCATCCAGGTTCCGCTATTGGTTATTGACCGGAGATGTGTCTCGGTCATGTCTACATAGTTCTCAAACCCGTAGGGTCCGCACGCTTAACGTTCGATGACGATTTGTATTATGAGTTATGTGTTGGTGACTGAAGTTTGTTCGGAGTCCCGGATGAGATCACGGACATGACGAGGAGTCTCGAAATAGTCAAGAGGTAAAGATTGATATATTGGAAGGTGGTATTCAGACATCGAAATGGTTTCGAGTGGTTCGGGTATTTTACCGGAGTATCGAGGGGTTACCGGAAACCCCCGGGGAAGTCTTGGGCCTCATGGGCCACGGGAGAGAGAGCGGACAACCCACAAGGGGTGCCCCCCATGGGAGTCCGAATAGGACTAGGGGAGGGGGGCGGCGCCCCCTTTTCCCTCTTTCCCTCTCCCTCTCCCACTCTTTCCTTTTCCCCTCCGATGAAGAAAGGAAAGGGGGGGGGGGGCGAATCCTACTAGGAGTGGAGTCTTACTAGGACTCACCCCCATGGCACGCCCCTCTTGGCCGGCCGCCTCCTCCTCTCCTCCTTTATATACGGGGGCAAGGGGACACCCCATAACACAACAGTTATTCTCTTAGCCGTGTGCGGTGCCCCCCTTCGCAGTTTACTCCTCCGGTCATAGCGTCATAGTGCTTAGGCGAAGCCCTGCGCGGATCACATCGCCATCACCGTCACCACGCCATCGTGCTAACAAAACTCTCCCTCAATCCTTTGCTGGATCAAGAGTTCGAGGGACGTCATCGAGCTGAACGTGTGCTGAACTCGGAGGTGTCGTACGTTCGGTACTAGATCGGTTGGATCGTGAAGACGTTCGACTACATCAACCGCGTTAACCTAACGCTTCCGCTTTCGGTCTACGAGGGTACGTGGACACACTCTTCCCCTTTCGTTGATATGCATCTCCTAAATAGATCTTGCGTGATCGTAGGATTTTTTTTTGAAATTGCATGCTACGTTCCCCGACAATGGCGGCTGCGCCGCCACCGCAGTTTGCGCCCCGCCACCATGACCATGAGTCCGGCTCGTCCACGTCTGGCGCCGTCGATAGTGCGGACTCCCGTGAAGAAGAGTAGCACATAGGACGACGCCGCGGCTTGGGTCCTAGGAAGGCCAACTCTATTCTTGGCCTACCGTTGATGCACTGCACGTGAGCTTGCTAGACATGTGGAAGACAGAACATGGGACATGGACTACGCCATGGTCAGCAATCATTTAGATTAGGTTAAAAAAGACTTGTTCGCTTTTGTTTAGTTGAAATATGTCGAAGATATAATGAATTTGGTCCGGTTTAAATAAAAACCATCCATTTTGTTTAAATCTAGTTTGAAATGTAATGAATTTGCATGAAAATGTTCCCTTTTTGTTTAAATCTACTTTGAAATGTATGCAGGCATGGTTGAATGGCTGGCTCCCGCATCAGTGTCCGCGGGCTGGTCCGCACTAGTCCATGGACAAATAATGTGTGCGATTATTTAGGGGTCCACGTTGGAAATGCCCTAACGCCTTGTGCAAAGGAACGATCGCACAACCACAAACGTCAAGTTATGTTCTTATTATTATAGCTCGACCCATCTAGTCAATCTCTTGTTCACCTTGAGTGATCTGTGGTTGTGGTTGCATCATATTATTTGGCGAACTCCCTAATATTTCCCTTCCCTTTCATGAAAGCGGCGGTTAGGACGAAGAACTTCGTCTCCTCCAAATTCCTCCAGCGAGCTTGTGGATTCATCTCCCCTTTTCATGCTTCTCTGGTTGCCGGGGGCGGGAAGGAGAATCTCGGTGCCTCGACTCAGGCTGGTAGTTTAGGTTAGAAGTTTTTTAGTCCTCACAGGTACGACCCTTGGGAAAATGGTGACACTTCGTCTTCAAGCTGGTTTTCGGGGCTCCGATCCTCCTTGAGTTTGTGCATTGAGACGGAGTTGACAAAGACCCATTGACATTCAAGTCATCTCCTTGGGGTGACAAGGATAAGGTTTCTCGTCATGTGTGAGCAATGGCGGTATTTGGTGACACTTCGGATTGATTTAAGGGTTTAATGAAGATAACTGCGACTCCAGGACATTGGTCCTTGAGGGAAGGAGTATGAAGAATTCCGTCTGTCATTGACAAGGTTGAGTCGGCTCCGCTAGGAGAGTGGCAATAGTGGTCTGTTTTGGTGGCGGTAGTGCTCGTTCGATGGGTCTAGGATCTCAATGTAATAAATTTTATTATGTTTTGAATGATTTGTAGCTATGGTGAACATTCATAATATACTTGATCCTTTTTGCAAAAACAAAAGCGATTAGAAGAATACACAGTTAAGGTCATCACAACTGATTCTGCACCCAAAGGGAAAAAAATAAAATATATAAATCTATAACAAGATAATGGAGGAAGAGCGAAATGAACGGTAGAAGGAGAGGAGCGGGGACAAAGAAGGAAAGGCACCTAACCCACGACGATCATCGGCAACCTGCGACAGTGAGGTTGGAGTGGGCGCTCTGTTGGACTTAAAGAAAAGTTGCATCAATGACCTTCGACAACATTGGCGGTGGTTATGGGCGGTGGATCTGCAGACTACAATAGAGGGGAGGTATGTGACGTAACGATGATGGAAGAAAGAAAGGAGATTGCGAGCTATACAAGAAAGAAGATAAGAGGAAGGCTTAGGGAAGACAAAGGGTAAGGAAAAAAACGGTGACATGAAAGTTGTTGGGGTATAGAGACCATCCATGACACCAAGCTCATGAGGGCAACGTGTAATTTTTCTTCAAAAAAAAATTTATAGTCCACACTAACTTCCCAAAACTACGTTTGTATGCTTGTATAGGGCATCTCTAATCAGACCCTCAAAAATCGTTAACTCCTTAAAAGAATCAAATTTTAAGTTAAGCTCTAACTAACCGAGCCCTCAAATGCTTAACTCCTCAAAAAAATTGAGGAGTTAGCCCTCAAATTTGAGCAGCCACCTCCACTTCTCGTTAAAAGATTCTGTGTGCCTTGCTCCACCTCTGACGCGCAACAACACACAATACCTCCCCGGCGACCCATCTGATGACCGCCATGACCACACCCGTGCACCCCCGCCGAACTTCGGGAATATTTCGATGAGATTCCAGTGAGAATCGAGCAAAGTTTTTATTTTATTTCTTGTCTCCCCCGTCGTAACAGGCCACTGTCGCGCTCAACCCCATCATCCTAGGACATAGCCACACTCCTTCGTGTCGTTCCCGGCCACGACCGCAGGCACAACAACACGTATAACATCTTCTAACACCTACTCCCTCCGTAAAGAAATATAAGAGCGTTTAAACACTCTTATATTTATTTACAGAGGGAGTATTACAAAGAAGCACAAGTACATGGATGTTGATCGCCATCATTGATTCTGATGAATCATTGCGTTCCGGACCACACCATCGTGTCACTAGGAGAGGGAAGATGAGAAGAACCCATAATAAAACCCATTAACAGTCGCGGTAAGGGCGCTCGCACGCGATGTCCACCTGTCCCTTTTACTGTGTGAGGTGAAAAAAATTAAACCGAAGGAGAAAAAAAAGAGAAACGGATCGTCCCCATTCACCACCACCCCGAGTCCTCCCCATTTTGCTCCCTCGTCTGCCGCTGCCACCACTCACCGGCGCTCTCCCCCACAGCCGCCGCCGCCACCGCCACCAGTGCCCTCCCCCACAGCCTGCACCCCAGCCCTTCTCTCCTCCGCTCACCTTATCCCCACCACCGGTGAGCTCCTCCTCCCCCCCTCCCCGCTCGCCCCAGATCGAGCAGCAGGTTAGGGTTCACGGCCACGGCGGCGCGAGCGCTCCGATGCAGGTTCAAGCCGCTTGAGGTGGCTGCTTGCTGCAGCTCTTACCCTTGTGCCAAGGCCATGGACAAGGTGCCCTCTCCATCACTTCTCTGTGTGTGTGTGGGTGTGTGTTCGATTTGGGGTTGGTCTTCTGTTCGTGAAGATCCCTTTATTCTCTGTTGCAAAGCATATAACATATACCTCTGTTACTGTTAGTGGAGCAGCCCCAACCCTAGCCCTTCTTCGGCCATGGCGACCTAGCAAGCAGGAGGTGCGAATCCCTTTTCTTATCCCCTTATGTGATGCGTGCCTCTGCTTGTAAAGGTGTGGTGAATTTTTCAGTGTGTGTTAGCCATCGAGCCATGGCGATTTCTAAGGTTTTATCTACTGTCATGCCACATCTATTAGTACTCAGAGAGTTTTATCTACTCTAAGGATTCTTGCCTTATTTATATAATCTACACTTCCTATAGTTAATTCCTGACAATCAGGTTGTTGTTACACTTTTCTTCATATATAAGAGAAAAGGTTGTTGCTACATTTGAATCCAATCCAACATTGAATTAAAAAAAAAGTTCAAGCTTTTTGATTTGTCTGGCTAGTGAATTGATTTTGTTAGTTTCTCGCATCAGGTTGCCAACACAATTGGCAAGAGCTACAATCTGATGAAATTTCTCCCTGAACAAAGCTTGAGGAACCTGAAGTCTGCAGTCCTTCAGTCACAAGGCGTCCGATGCTTGGTTCTAGATGATTGCAAGAGGTTGCTTGCTCTTGTTAGAGCTAAAAAAGGCAAGTAGTGCCATTTTCAGGCAACTTAGTTTAACTATTGATGCTTCTTTTTCTTTGTAGCCATAGATTTTCTTATATGCATTTGTTGTGGCAATCAGAAAAGTCCGCGGCACTTTCATGTTGATCGCTTCGTCTTTGATCTGTGCCGTCGGGCATGATGCACCCTCCCTCAGAGTTCACGCCGGACACGATGCTCCATCTACATCCACTGGCTTTTAATCTCCCTCTGGAGCAAGCGTCACCAGCGACCCTCGTAATGGACGGCCTCCCACTCATTTGTGCCTTTTACTGTTGTACAGGTAAGCGATGGAGTTTTTGTGACACAAACTCCTGCACATACGTCTCCATACTACTGAAATTTGAGCTATATTTAGTTGTGAATGGTCATGTGTATATCAGTTGCTGATTTTGCAATTAGCGCAGTTTAATTTAGCTAATACCTGTACATGACGAATGGGTATGTCGGTCCGATCTTCAGTTTAGATAGGCAAGCAGGCACCGCTGTACGCAAAAAATAAAAGGCAAGCAAGCAATGCATATATCAACAACAAGGAATTGGTCTCTAGCGTTCTGGTGTTCATTTGACTATAGACATAGATGTAAGATGCTCCAAACGAAGCAATACCTTCTAACTTCAATACTATGCTTTTTATATGACAAAAAGAAATTTTAGGACAATGCCTTCTAACTGCATAATCTGTTATTCTGCTTTCCCAGTTACATTCGGTGGGAATTATGCCGTGTGTGTGTGGGCAGTTTAGGGAGTTTGCTGCAAATGTTGCTCGGTTGGGAAACCTGTGCAGTGATCCCAAATGGCACAAGTTGAATCAGCATTTCTCGAGGTTGAAGTGTGAACCCACTGTGGTGGATGGATGGATGGAGGGAGGATAACGACACTTCAGAAATACTCTAAAGAAGCAGCAGCATCCAGTATGTACTATGTAGGATCTCAGTTCGTTTGTGGTGGATGGATGGAGGGGGGGAGGTGAAGTGGGATGGATGGAGGGGGGAGGTGAAGTGAGATGGATTGGGCAGTCTACTGTGTTTGATTTGTTTAGGTGGAAACATTCTTGACCACTGACTCATAGCTGATGCTGATTTCTGATCATCTGGCAAGGAGGTCTCTATGGCAAGTCCAAGATGGCGTCAAAGAAGTAATCTATTGTGATGTCCTTTGTTGCATGTTGTACTCGGTACTTCAGTACTTATCTTGCACCACATTAGTTAATCTCATTGAGTTTTGATCTTTATGTCATGTTTTCTTGCGCGGAAGGACTAATGCAAGACAATCTTGACATGATTTGCACCGGACCAACTGTTTTGATTTATCACGTTGATGTCATGAGCACAGCTCCAGTCATGCTACTTTCCTTGTGGACAAAACTTTGCTCAGCTATTGTTTGTAACCATTTAATTTGTTGGGTACTTTTTCATGCCACTTTTTTTTAATGATATGAGCATGTGGCTGTTGCATATAGAAAGGGGCTCGTTCGTTCATGGAACTAGGGGAGATACGACCTTTGATATATGAGCGTCTTAATTTTTAAATCTTCTTGTCCTGTACCATTTGAAACTACATTCTTCTTGTATAAAGTACTTACCATTTAATGGACTTGTGCAGAATCTTGTGTGCCCAAAGAGCCTCATAATTGATAAGAGCATTCACACAGCATGTCCAGGAAATCAGATCACCGCAACATTTCATTTATATACAAAATAAAAAAATTCTTGGTTCTTCGTATGAGTGACTGTTGGTGTCAAAACCGGCGGATCTCAGGTAGGGGGTCCCGAACTGTGCGTCTAGGATCGATGGTAACAGGAGACGGGGGACACGATGTTTACCCAGGTTCGGGCCCTCCCTATGGAGGTAATACCCTATTTCCTGCTTGATTGGTTTTGATGAATATGGGTGTTACAAGAGTTGATCTATCAGGAGATCGTAATGGCTAAACCCTAGAAGTCTAGCCTATGAGTATATGGTAATGAATCTGTCCTATCCGGACTATGCTCTCCGGTTTATATAGACACCGGAGAGATCTAGGGTTACATGGGGTCGGTTACATAGGAGGAAATCTTCATAATCGGTCGCCTAGCTTGCCTTCCACGTCAAGTAGAGTCCAATCCGAACACGGGTACAATCTTCATTTTTTATGTCTTCATAGCCCATCAGTCCGGCCCAGTAGATAACAGGCCGGACGCCCGAGGACCCCTTAGTCCAGGACTCCCTCAGTAGCCCCTGAACCTGGCTTCAATGACGAGGAGTCCGACGCGCAGATTGTCTTCGGCATTGCAAGGCGGGTTCCCCTTCTTCCGAGCTCCAAGATAGTCTTCGGATGTGACGATTCTATCCGGACCTGTGTATATAATTGCAGAAAATACAATACTCCATGAGTCCAATCTGCTGACAACTGTTTATGGCATTGTATCACGCCTGCCCGGTTATTATTTCCAACCGTTGGTTAGCCCGTCGCCCCACGTCTTGGAAAGCGGTTTTATTGGCACGTCTTGTCAAAGTAGAGATCGTGTCCCCTTATTCACGGGATTTTCAATAATGTAGGTATGGGTAATCCAACCGTCCCCTGGGTACAACTCTTTGAGGATAGGTAAGTTTCAAGACCCAGGAGGGGACGCTCGATATTCTCGGCCTTTATATAGGGACCCAGACTTGTCTTTTTCTTCTGCGCTTGCTTCTTTCTCAACCCCAGCCACCTCGAGTTCCAATCACCACCAGCCCCAATCATGTCCGGGTCCAGCCGTTCAGGCCGGTGGGTGGCCTCTTCCGTCACGGAGGAGGATATTGTGAAGCTCCGCGTAGCGAGGTACTTGACCCCAGAAATCTTTCATCGGCTTCCTGCCGAGGGGCAGATTATTCCCACCCCCAAATCCGGCGAGAGGGTGGTATTTGTGTCCCACTTCCTTCATGGGTTAGGGTTCGCGCTTAACCCCTTCGTCCGGGGGCTCATGTTCTACTATGGGCTAGATTTTCACGATCTGGCCCCGGACTCTATTCTTCTCATCTCGGCATTCATCGTCACGTGTGAGGCCTTTCTCCGGACTCCTCTGCACTTTGGTTTGTGGCTCAAGACTTTTGATGTGAGACCGCGGGTGACAGAGGAGGAGCAGGCAGAGTGCGGCAGTGTTGTAATAAGCAAGCTTGCCAGCACGGTTTGGTTTGAAGGATCCTTCGCCGAGTCTTCCGAACTATGGCAGCAGGGGTGGTTTTATGTCAACGAGCCGCGGGGCTCCAAGTGGGTGGCTACGCCTACGTTCCGACCCGGCCCTCCAACTCAGCTCGCTTCATGAATCAACAAGGGATTGGACTGGGGATCCGTTAATGAGGTGCAGACTCTGCAAGGTCGCATCCGAAGCCTTACCGAGAAGGGCATCGATCTTGTGAACGTCGTTCAAGTAATGCTGGTCCGCCGGATCCTGCCGTGTCAACGGCGGCCTCTCCGTATGTGGGAGTTCAATCCAGAAGGGCGGCGGACTCTTCAGCACTTCTTCGGCACTACGCACGAAGGAATGTGGAAGTTATATTTCGGGGAGCGAGAGCAATGGCCGGACACCACCGAAGACGTCGGCCTCGACTGCAATCATCCGGACACTCCGGTAAGTATTCAATCTCCGCACACCTTAAATTCAAGCATCTCTTGACAAGACACTGAACAACCCGCCCTTATACAGGACTGGATAAAGAAAGCGGTGTTAATCTGGTGTCCGGCGCCCCTTCCCGAAGACCCTGCGTCCGCCCTACTGACGCGGATGTTGACTCCGACACCGTACCTGGTGTCTGCAGAGGGGGGCGAGAGCGGGGAGCCCAGAGGAGATGCCCATCCTGAGGGCGATTTAGGCGCTGTGTTCGGGGAAACCGAAACCCTTTTGCCCAGGGGCAAAGGTGTGGAGGAGGCACTTCATGGCAAGAAGAGGGCCGCTTCTGGAGGTCAGGAGGGGAAACCTTCCAAGAAAGGGAAAATGCCATCGTCGGGCGGCTTGGGCCGGGCAAGCGATGTCGTCGTAGAGCTTGATGATGAGGACGAACCTCCGGCCAGACCGTAAGTGAAGCAGGGCACTTTAACCATACCTCATTCTTTTCTTATTACCGAAATAATCCTCCGACATATGTGCATCCTCGCAGGTTAACGCCTGGTGTTTCTCAATCGTCCTCCTCCTCGGGAGAACTTCTTCCGGAGATGATGGAGAGTGACATACTTTCTCCGACCTCTTCGCCTAACAGGGCGGATGATCTCGAGGTGTCATCCCGGAGGGCTCCTCCCAACCGGCAAGTAGCGTAGGAAACGAGGAAGGAGTTACCCGAAGGTGGTGCCTCTGTCACTCAGGGTTCGGGGATCAAGAATGACGGCCCCGAACTGTCCGGTTTACAGCCGGAGACAATGCTGGAGGCGGGTAAGAGGATTCCTTCAAAGGAATGTCGTGCTCCGGTAGCGGTGTCCGAAGACCCAGGAGTGCCGGAGACGCTGACGGACATGCTACAACGAGCGTCCGTTTCAGAGGAGCACCGTGTCTTAATGGTTACGATGGTCGAAAAGGTTTTATCCGCGAAGAGCGGGTTGAACAAGGCCTTTACGAGCCTTCTGAGAGGTTTTGAGGTTTGTGATGTAATGTTGCCAATTGAATAATATTGACAGAATGCACCTGTTGTGTATGCAGTAGCCCCTGAGACACGGATTGCCTTCCAAAGGAAGTGATCGGAGGATCGAAAAGATATTTTCAGGTACTAACCTTGGTTTAATTTGGAATGCAGGCTGTCTCCCCTCCTGCCACTGCCCGAAATTCAGAGGTGACCGAGCTGCAGCCGAAGCTGGATATTGCGGAGGATGACATTGCTTTGATCAACAGGCATCTTGACGACTCGCAAGGTATATATTTCGAGCATTCCTTTACACCAATGTGCTTGTAATTTAAGCCTGACTCTAAAAAGAGTTTGATATGAAGTGTGCATGAATGCAGATGGTGCTGCCGCCGTGGAAGCCCTTCAGGCGGAGCTAGCCCGGGCCAAGGAGTAGGCCCGGTTTAGTAATGCGGCTGCCGAAAAGGCATCGGCTGAATTGAAGGCCGAACAAGCCGCGCGGCGCCAAGACAAGGAGATGATGTCCACCATGGCGCGCGAGTTTGAGAATGCAGCTGGCCGCTGTAAACTTCTTGAGAAGGAAAATGAAGCCAAAACGGCTGAACTTGACAAGGCCTTACGAGAGGCGAGAGAAGCGCGGTCTGAATCCAGAGCAGCCCGTGAAGAGATCCGGCAAGCTGGGGAGATTGTGGCTGGCAAGCCCTTTTTGCTACAGGCTAAGTTCAGCGATCCGAACTATGCTCAGCTTAACCAAGTATGGAGTTCTCCGGACAATTTTTTAGACTTGCCGAAGAGTTCTTCCGATGCGGCGCGGTTTTATCAGGCGCAAGAGGGGTGTGCAACGGAGAAGCTTTTCTGGTCACAATTTGGCGCGTCGAAGCGCCCTCTGTTGCTGAATGAACAGATGTCCCAGTGGGCCGAGCTGCATAGGATATCCGACGCTGCCATGAAGAACGTCATAGTCCGGTTGTGGCCGACTGAACCTGTTCCGAGTAGTTACTTCGGCCTGGTGCAGCGGCTTGCTGACGTGGTACCGCGTATCGACGCTGTGAAGCGGTCGGCGTGCATTGAAGGTGCACGGATGGCCTTCGCCCGAGTCAAGACATTCTGGGGGAAGATGAAGGCCATCGATGTTGCGACGAAGAGTCCACCCAAAGGCCAGGACCGTCCGGAACCGGAGCATTATTTTGGAGACGTCCTAGAGGCCGCCCGCTTGATAGAGGGTTAGTGCTCGAAAGACATAATATTCGAGTGATGTGTACAAGGGTTGTAACATACAACTTTATAGTTAATCTATTTTCGTGTTTTGCTCGAAAGCTTGTATTCCTCCTGTGCGGCCGTTTTAATGTAATTTGAAAGTTTTCCAGTCGTTGGCTTCAGCCCCCTCGTAGGAAATACGGGGGTGTTCGAAAAAGCATTGAATCACTCTTTATTCAACGTCTTGGTCCATAAAGGAGGTGATAATGCGGCGAACCAGGCAATCGGACTATAGGGCATTAACACTTTCACTTAGCCATAGGAGTTTTATGGTGGGGCTACGACATAGCACCTGGTATGTATGCGGCATATCCTAATATTGTGCCTTACATGTTTTGATCTGAAAAAGATCCTTCGTGTAACACGGAGAATCGCTAAAGATTCGAATAAGTCGTCAAGTGGTTGACCAGCTCTCGCCGCATCATGACAGTCGGTTTTCGGCTTTCTCTACTGAGGTGCTCATCTGGTCAAAGCCAGGGCACAATCGCAGTAGTTCTCCCTTTACTACCCTAGCCGATAGAGCAGGACGTAGGGTAGCAAGCACAGGAGCCAGGCAACCCAACTATTGACCAAAGACAATGATTTGGAGCTGATGCATATAAGGCCAAACTTGTGACGCCGAAGTACGCTATAGAGCTGTTCGGACTTTTATTGGCGACTCATTTGTTCCCATACCGAGCCCCTGGCAGGTTATGCCGAGGCGCGTCTTGTAACACAGCCGTTACGGCCGTACTCATTGTAGAAAGAGTATTTAAGATTAGCTCGGATAAAGTTTACTGGGAGTGGAGCAATATGCCAATGATAAATTCATATATAAAAAAGAAAAAACCACAACCCGGCTATTTGACATGCTCAGGGTCGGGAACGGAGGAAAAGGGCATAGTACAGGCTCAAAATAAAGAGTGCGGTCTACAAAAAGCTATTTTCGACCTCCTGTCGCACGTCTGCGCCGCTCGTCCTCTGGGAGGGGAATCCTTAACGGAAGTAGCCCCTTAGGTGAGTATACGGATCCGAACTCCGATAGAGTCCGTTGTAGATGTTGTCCTGTTGGTCACTGGGTTGTCCGTATTGTGCTTCCGCCGATGCCCATGGTATCTTGAGCGCGTAGTGATGTACGCGTGGTGTAAATCTTGCCAGCATAGTGGGTGGGTGGCGGAAGCCGAACTGCTATTTCCGCTCCGGTAGTGGTCAAACGTCGGAGGGAAATTGTTTCTGGCCCCTGGTGTTCGGCTGGCGAGCCGCTTCGTCGTCTTTATCGCTTGGTGGCCTCCTCCCTTGTACTCGGCGTTAAGCTTGCCTGCCTGCTTAAAGACCCAACAGTTTCTGTTGGTGTGATTGGCTGGCTTATCAGGGTGACCGTGAATCTGACAAGGTCGGTCCAGTATCCTGTCGAGGGCGGATGGTCCATCCTGGCTGGCCTTAAATGGCTTCTTCCGTTGACCGGGTTTCGGATTATGAAATCTGGCGTTGACCGCTGTGTCGCGTAATCTTTCATTATTGTTGCGACTGTTGTGTTCGGTTAGTCGTGGCTTGCCGTTGCCGTCTCGGATTTCAGAAGTGTGCGGGTCGCAGGAGCTGTTTCTTTTACGAGCGAGCCAGTTGTCTCCCCCCGCACAAAAGCGAGTCATTAGAGCGGTAAGGTCTGTCATGGATTTAGGTCCTTCCTAGCCGAGGTGGCGTGCTAGCCATTCATCCCGGACGCTATGCTTGAAGGCCGCGAGGGCTTCCGCGTCCGGACAGTCGACAATTTGGTTCTTTTTGACTAAGAACCTGGTCCAGAGCTCCCTGGATGACTCGTCGGGCTGTTGGACAATATGACTTAAGTCGTCGGCATTTGGTGGCCAGACATATATTCCTTGGAAGTTGTCACGAAAGGCGTCTTCCAAATCTTCCCAGCTGCCAATAGAATTTTCTGGCAAACTGTTTAGCCAGTACCGTGCTGGCCCCTTAAGCTTGAGAGGCAGGTATTTAATGGCATGAAGGTCGTCTCCGCGAGCCAGGTGGATATGGAGGAGGTAGTCCTCAATCCATACCGTGGGATCTGTTGTTCCATTGTATGATTCGATGTTGATGGGTTTAAACCCGTCTGGAAATTCGTGCTCCATTACCTCGTCGGTGAAGCAAAGCGGGTGCGCGGCTCCTCTATGTTGGGCCACACTGTGAAGCACCTCCGTTGGATGCCGTTGGCGGCTTCGGGCGTGGTTGGCTCGGTTAAGTCCGGCTGATTGACCATCATCACCGGTCGGGGCATATCCCCGCGATCTGTACGTCGATCTTGTCTGTCCTGCTCCGCCCACTAAGCTTTGGCGGATGTCGTGATTGTTTTCCCGGACCGTCTTGTTCTTGTTCTTACGGCCGGATTGGTTGGTATGCTGTTCTGCTTGGGCTGCTACTTTATCCGGACCGAACTGTGGTCGACCTGCCGCATTATTCGATGGTGGAACGGGCTCCCGCGTCTTGCCATCATGTGGAGGGAGCCACCTGCACTTGGGGTGGCTTTTGTCCGGGCCACTAGGGCCGTATTCTATGGCGGCTAGGACCTCGGTCCATTTATCATTGAGGAGATCTTGGCTTGCTTGAAGCTGCAGCTGTTTTATTCTTAGATTCCTTGTTGTGGCTATTAGCCGGCGTTTAAAGCGCTCCTGCTCGAGAGGTTCCTCCGGCATGATGAATTCTTTGTTGTCGAGGCTCTCCTCCTCCTCGGAGAGGGGAAGATAATTACTATCCTCTGAGTCTCCGTACATGACCTGTTCATCGGGGCTATCTTGCCGCTTTCCTGGTCCTCCTGTTCGGATCCTGCCTCAACAGGGTCTTCGTTGTCCGGAGTAGTATCACCTCCGGTGCTAGTATTGTTTTCTCTTGAGTGACGTGACTGAGAGCGGCGCCGGCAGCGCCGGTGTTTGGGTTGTGTACCAGGAGGTTTATCCTCAACTGGATCCTCCTTGTCATCGTCGATATCGTCGTTGGGTGTGTCTACCATACACACGTCATACCAGGAAGTGGTCGTCCCGCGTCTAGCGGATAGTAAGCTCTGGCCTTGCCCCTCATCGTTGTCCATACCGTCGATGTCTTCGGGGCAAGGGTCAAGCATGTTGGTTGGGTCTTCGACAGTGGCTATGAAGTGGGTGGCGGGTGGGAAGCAAAATTCTCCGTCATCCGCCGTAAGGTCGAACCGGACATAGTTCGGCGACGGGCCATCTGCCAGGGATAGGTTTTTTAGTGAGCTTAGTAGATCGCCCATGGGCGAGTGCTGGAAGACATCTGCGGCGCTGAACTTGAAGATCGATAAACGATCGAGTTCGGTATCCGCGGGCTCGCAGGGTTCGGAACTCTATATCGGAGACGAGTCCGGGGTTCCGTTGATGCAGGTATCGTATGAAGTGGGAGCTGCGCGAGGCTCCAACACCGCAGACTCGGTAGCCCCCGTGATGGGGTTGAGTCTCCCATCTTCGGACGTCTTGATCTGCTCCGGATCTAAGGCCAGAGTTGTTACAGGAGCTATCTCCTGGATGCGGCCCGATGACAGGTTTAAGCCATGTTCAACGGGGCGAAGGGGAGCGGTTGTCGCGGTCTCAAATCCATCGAAGATCAAGTCCCCACGGATGTCCGCGTCGTAGTTCAAACTTTCGAATCTGACCTGATGGCCAGGGGCGTAGCTATCGATCTACTCCAGATGGCCGAGCGAGTTGGCCCGCAGTACGAAGCCGCTGAATACGAAGATCTGTCCGGGGAGGAAGGTTTCTCCCTGGACCACGTCATGACTGACGATCGAAGGAGCCATCGGACCTTTCGTCGACGGCACAGTGGAACTCTCAATGAAAGCACCAATGTCGGTGTCAAAAGCGGCGGATCTCGGGTAGGGGGTCCCGAACTGTGCGTCTAGGATCGATGGTAACAGGAGATGGGGGACACGATGTTTACCCAGGTTCGGGCCCTCTCTATGGAGGTAATACCCTACTTCCTGCTTGATTGATCTTGATGAATATGAGTGTTACAAGAGTTGATCTACCATGAGATCGTAATGGCTAAACCCTAGAAGTCTAGCCTATGAGTATATGGTAATGAATCTGTCCTATCCGGACTATGCTCTCCGGTTTATATAGACACCGGAGAGATCTAGGGTTACATGGGGTCGGTTACATAGGAGGAAATCTTCATAATCGGTCGCCTAGCTTGCCTTCCACGCCAAGTAGAGTCCAATCCGGACACGGGTACAGTCTTCGGTTTTTATGTCTTCATAGCCCATCAGTCTGGCCCAGTAGATAACAGGCCGGACGCCCGAGGACCCCTTAGTCCAGGACTCCCTCAGTGACCATCCTATGCGAATTCAGGTTTGGGGTTCTTCCTTTGTATCCTATCTCAAACTTGGAATATTGATTGTTAGGCATAGCTTAACTTCCACAGTTGCTTGCATATTCTTGCTGGTAAAACAGGGCAAAATGCGCACCACAGAATGCAGTGAGTATATAGATTTATTTTTCTATTCGTACTTTTATTAGATAGATCACATTTGAAGGAGAAAATGAATTTATTTTGCTCTTCCTACTTTTGTTCAATATGCCACATTCTTTTTGGTTCACTCATGCCTGGTGTTGTTGTGTAAATTCAACATAGATGTTTAGTGTTATAACATGTATTTATAAGTTGTCAACTGCAAATGTCTTGGTTCCTTCTGAGACACTGAAATATCTTACTAGACAGTAGGGTTTATACATGTGGTGGACTATCAATCCTTACAATTCTATGAACAGATCTATCCGTTGAAGAAAAAATGATATTAGCAACTATATCTACTATTAATCTCTACTATTAAAGGGGGATCGAACGTCGTGATGGTTCTACCTCCCATCGCTACCCCAGCCTCGTACGATCTCACGTGAAAAAACATCAACCCATCTCCTATTTTCACGTAGCGATACCTTGGTCCCACGATTCCCCGCGCAGCACTAAAAAAATCCTAGCAAACAACAAAACGGTTGGGCACACGTCTCACGATCCCAGTTCCCCACCCACGCGCAGTTTCCTCCCGACTCCACCGGCGCCTCCTCCATGCGTCCTGCGATGCCGCCGCCCCACCCGATACTGCCTTTCCAAGCACTTGGCACCTCGCCGGTCACGGCTTCCCCGACCTCCTATCCATGCGCCTTGCAATGTCGCCGCCCCACCTGCTACCGCCTCTCCGAGCGCTGAGATGCGGGGCTCCCCGGAATGCCCGAGGCTTTGGCGATGACCCGTAGGGGAAGGATCCCGCGTCGTACATCGAAGGAGATGGAGGTGCCACACGGACTTCTCCTGCGACACGGCGCCTCGGCGTCCCTGCGACGGCGCCACCACACGATTCTGACCAGCGCCTCGCCAGCCTCGGCCTCTCTCAGCTTCCTCTCCATACGCCCCCGCGTAGCGGTGGAGGGAGACGGCGACAACATCGACTACACGTAGGAGGAGAACAGTATAGAGGACCAGGTACCATGCCATCTGCGACAACTTGTTCACGGACGGTGCCTACACCGTGCAGTCTAAGCTCAGCCGGGGGTACTTTACCGTCTCTCGCTACCGTGGGAAACCACCCACGTTGTGCCACCTAACCTCTTGCTTATTCACTCTTTTGTTTCTAGTGTTAGAATAAATCCGAGGCATACCATCGATCATCCGAGGACCAAGCAATCACACGAGGCACGGCACCGAGATTTGTTAACGAGGTTCACCGATATGGCTACATCCCCGGGGCTTGACTACGGGCGCTCCTCCCCTTGACACCGTCACAATACCGCACACCGGCCACCCAGGCGCCGGCTCCCCCTTGCGCGCCTGTGCTATTATGTTGGCATAGGTTACATCGTGTGTCTACCCCCGCTATATAAGAGAGGCCTGGGATACAAGTGTCCTACTTGGACACGCCTCCATATCCTATCTAAACACAATACAACTACAAGTCCAACTGTAACCTACCTTGTACACTATATTCGACACAACTCTAACAAACTCCACCTTGGCGAATATTCTCCACCACCTTGAGTTTGTCCATGCGTCAAACTTCCATGTACATTGGACTTGAGCTTATCCATGAGCACCGCTGCTACTCCAAGACTCCATGTGACTCCACCTGCAACTTGTAGTCCCTTCTTTTCTTGACCACGGTCAACACTCGAGCGAAATTAAGTTTCACATTACTCTAGTTTGCGCTCCCAACTTCCAGAGTATCCGTCCATGCCATCACACACCGATCACTGACCTGCGTGAAAGTAAACAACTCACATATTGGGTGTCACACATAAGAGTTACCTGAACTCAACATCATCGCTCTTCCTTGACCGCCTGTCTGAAACTTGAAAGAATTTCACCATTGCTTATAGTCATCCCGAGTCAAATTTGCAGTTGTCTCACCACATGTATGACCACCAGAGCCCTGGCCCGTCTCCATGTCCCGTGCATACCACACGCCTCGCCGCTATTACCGCGTCGAGCCTCCGCTGTCCCGGTCGAGTCTCAAGGGTCGCGAACCCACACCACTCAACCCCCACTGCAGAGTACCACCGATCATCACCGACCAATGACGAGTTTCACGCTTCCATCAGACTACTGGGCTCCAGTCCGAACTGCATGTCACTCGCTTTTTTCCAGCTGAATAGGCTTCGACTCTCTGTGCACTTATGTCGTAGCCCCTCAATCCAGCTCCACCATCAACATGACTCCATGGTAGATGATCAGTCCACCCTTGCGCCCCGTCGACTCCAAGCTCTCATGTGCACCGTCTTAAATCAACCCCGCGCCATAGTCTTGTCGAAGCCACACAAGCCCTCGGGGCCTGCGCCGCGTGTTTCCACGCCCCAGAAGTCGGTCACCATCAGCATCACGCACCTATGTCGTCGTCGCCGATCCCACCACCGTCTTCTGTACCAACCGACTCATGTCGATCCGTCAGACTGACTAGTCTGACCCAGCCGAACTTATCCGACTGCACAATATGCTCGAGACTCCACAAGCCTTGTACGCACATCACCAATCTGCCATCTTCATGATAAAACCTCATGTGCAATTAGCAACACTTCCAAAAGAAATTTTCACTAGCCTGGTAGTCTCCATGGGTGCACCAAACCTTTGCCTCCCGTAACCTCCAAAGCACTTTTTTCTTTATTGTGTTGTTGTCCATGCCACATCAATACCATATATAATGCAGATGTTTTTGTTTCCAAACAAATCTCGTCCAACAAGCACAGCACCAAGCCAAACACTCGTACGAGTGCCTCACAGCCACAGTTGCCGCTGAACCTCTTCAACACATGTAGAGCGCACGCACGCTCGTCTGCCCTGCCGGCCTGCCTAGTGCTTCACCTGGGCCTTGGGCCGCGCATCATGCGCCGTTGCCGCTGAAGAGTCCTGCTGCTGCATGCTGCATGCTGCATGACGCGGCTGAAGCCGTATTCCCTTGATCGCCACGTCTCCTGCCCACTCGCCGAGAGCCCGACACCGATTCGATCTGGGACATCTCGATGCTTACGGCCACCTGCTGCTTTTGCTTCTGATCTTCGTCGAGATCTCGCTTGTTTCCGATTGCTTCCCACACGTACAGAACTCCCGCCGACTCCATCGATCTTTTCCAGTCGCATGATTCGACCGCCGACCGATTCGACAAATTCTGCTCCACCTCTTCGATCAACAATCCACTACCTCCAAACAACCTAGCTCATGATACCACTTGTTAGAATAAATCTAAGGCATACCATCGATCATCCGAGGACCAAACAATTACACGAGGCACGGCACCGAGATTTGTTAACGAGGTTCACCGATATGGCTACATCCCCGGGGCTTGACTACGGGCGCTCCTCCCTTGACACCGTCACAATACCGCACACCGGCCACCCGGGCGCCGGCACACGCCGCCGGCTCCCCCTTGCGCGCCTGTGCTATTATGTTGGCACAGGTTACATCGTGTGTCTACCGCCGCTATATAAGAGAGGCCTAGGATACAAGTGTCCTACTTGGACACGCCTCCATATCCTATCTAAACACAATACAACTACAAGTCCAACTGTAACCTACCTTGTACACTATATTCGACACAACTCTAACATCTAGGATTCATAATGATTATGTAGGAGAATATAAATATGGATGCAGTTGTTTTTATGCCCACCGATTGTTCGTTCTTTCACCTGAGCATGTAAGCAGAAATTCTTTATTTCTTACTGTTCTATGCGTCAATCCTATCATCTTGCACGAGATATTTTCATTTTTTACCTGTGTTACCGAGAGATTAAGCTGCCTGTGTTCTGTGTAGAGAGGTATGTGGCCCTGAAGGTGCAGAGGAGGCCACACGCCGAACCAACCATGGCCGCGTCCCCGAACTGCACCTCGAGGGCCACTGGACACTGCCAAAACTGTGGTCACCCCACTCGGAGTGCCATGACGAGGATAAGACATGGTGGATGACTACCGAAGTAGGACAGCCCTGCTGGCGTCACCGCTACGCAAGCATTGCCCAGAGACGCCCTCTGGTGAAGGGGAGGGGAGGAGGAGAGTCGAGTGGCAGTTGGGTCGAGGTGCTGGAGGTTTCGTCAAGGCGGCTCTTACAAACAGTTCACAAGTGATGGTGAAACAAGGCAACACATACGGTCCTGAGAAGTGCTTTCATGTCCCAAATATGCGACATCCGCCGACATGTCAGTGGGACGAGAGGTATATCTATTTACTCCGTCAATCTGGTTTTTGCTGAGAAAATACTTTCAACTTCAATTTGTACCCCGTTTATCCCCTGGTAAATCTTGTTCCATTTTAACTTGAAAAATGATTCCATGATATAAATTTGCATGTTTCTAGAGTTTCAGAAACTGGGATTTTATTTCCCTCTCAAGGTAATTTTTTGGGAGAAAAGGTGGAATTATTAAATTGATCAAGATGCCTCTCAATCAGATTGGTGAGCCGCCATACTCTGGGAATGAAAATGCTATGCATTCAAATGTTTCTTATGTAAGATTTAACTAGAAGAATGAAAGGTGTTCTTCATTCATTCACTAAGGATGCCTGCTAGAAGAAGCATTAGAAAATTGTATTGGCTAGCCAGATGCTATCACGTTCTAGGGGCTCTCACATTTTTAGGCAGATCTAAGTGTAATTTCGCGAATGGAAAATGTTCCCTTTGTCATAGTTTGAAGTGGAACCCTCTGTTTGACAGTATGCGGTATTACTAACTGAACACATGCTTTTGTTAACCATTAATTAAATTTAAGTTTGTTGCGTATTGCAAACCTGGAAGGAATAGTGGCTTGGTCATGACCTTCAAATTGTTTCAGATTGCAGAAAACGTAGTTAGGTTAAGACATATTGCAATTGCCCTTGTTTTACCTTTGTACTCCCTCTGTCCCATAATATAAGAGAGTTTTTTACCCTAGTGTAGTGTAAAATACGCTCTTATATTATGGGACGGAGGGAGTAGTTATTAATTCTCCAATCATTTGATGTATACATATGCTTTGTCTTTCAGAGTCACTGTTCCTTTAGAGATACAGAAGGTGTTGGAGGCCATGGAGGTTGGACTGGAGCTCCAACCATGTTAAGTAATTTATTTGCCCCGTCTGTATGCCATCCATTAGCCACTTAGATAAGCTCATGTTCTATATTTATTTAGACACTTGTTATTTGGTACCTTTTTTTGTTTGGGAGAGGAGGGTGATGGTCGTTAGTAGAACCGTACCCATGTTGTCAGTTCTAATGTGTGTCATTGGCTATCTAAAGATGTATAATGTTTTTCATGCAGATCCTTTTTGTTAACCAATGTCTCCAAATGCGAGTCTCTCCTTCGAGTTCTCGTAAAATGCCTTTATTGCCGAATGTGAGACAAAGCTCAATGTTTAATAATAGTGATCTCAAGGTCCTCGTGTGTGTGCAGGTTCTGAAGGCGAAATCTTATCCTAATGGGTCACTCGAGGGTACCGTCTTTGCAGGTAACTCTTCCTCGACGTGGCATGCAATCCACCATGGAGTCAAGCTGCTCAAGCGGGGCTTGGTGTGGCGTGTGGGGTGTGGGGGACGGTCAGCAGATTTGTACTTGCCGGGATCCCTTGCTCCTGCACCCTCTGTCCTACAGGCCTATCTGGCCACGGGGGACATGCTGACTAACCAAGTGGTTGAGCTGCTGACGGAGCATGGAGGATAGAAGGAGGACATCATCCAGTGCCGAGCCTGCCGACGCCGAGGTGATCCTCAAGATCAAATTTGCGACGAGAGACACATGGAGGATGTCCTTGCGTGGGGTACCGATCCGCGCGGGATCTTCTTAGTGCGGAGCGCGTACCACCTCGCCCTCCACCATTATGACGAGTTGCCGCGAGAGTTATTGTTTTGCTCTTCCATTTGTTGAGGTGTAATGGACCTGATGAACCATGTTCACTTCTCCTTCTTTATTAATGACATGAGGCAAAACTTTTGCCACCGTTTCAAAAATATGTGTTTCATGTAAAGAAAGACAGCGGGAGTATCAACAACGCTTCTGGTTCATTCTTCCCTTTTTCTCTTGGTAGGAATAGATGCTCATCTACACTATTTTTGCTGGTAACCTCTGGTAAAGTCATGTATCTTTTGTTGGTCCCGTAATTCAAGAGGTTATGAGGCTGGTGGATAATATGGGTTGTCAGGGTAAAGTTCATCGTGAGAGATGTATAAGTCAAATCTAATCTTTAGGTATTCAAATTATGACTTTACTATTATTTTTCAGGACACATTTTGTATTCCGTGGCAACGCACGGGCATGCAACTATGTGATATATATGCAGATCCAAGTTGGCATGCTGAAATATGGATGGAATGGAGGTATATGGTCCAGTCTCAAGTGAAGTACAACATGCATGCTCCTTTATATCTTGTCATAACTGAATTACATGCATGCTAATTTTTACTAATATCAACTAATTACATGCATGCTAATTTTTACTAATATCAACTAACTACATGCATGCTGATTTTTACTCTATTGCTAATCTGTAGAAAGTCCTTCTATCATTGCTTAAGTGAACTCTCGGCTTTGGAACCTTCACTATTTTCTGTTACTCAATGTAACTCAGTTTGATAAGCTATATTTCTCATGTTTATTTTGTTTCAGATCTTTCAACATGGTATTGTTGATCTGCGGGGGCTATCATTCTTCACTACCTATGCAACATTGGCACTTTCTAGGCTGAACTATCTTATCAAGCCCATTGTTTGTAGCATAATGGCCTATGATCAGGTTTGTACACAGTTAATTGTCTCATGTGTGCAATGCAAGCAGATCAGGTTTAAATAAATCCTAATAGGGTTGTTTGTGCTAGATGATACTAATTACATGTATCAGGTTGATCTATATTTCCTTTGTCAATGAGCAAATCATAATATGACCTATTGACGTGTCAAGGCTTGTGTTGCATTCTTAGGGAAGATTGTGGTCAGTGAAATTGCATTGACTTTGATTTTGAGTGCCGTTCACTTATTTTTGCTTTTTACTGTTCGATTTGCCTAGACCATTGGTAAACTATTTATCTACTATTGGAAATACAATTTAGTTGAGTAGGTTCTCCAACGACAACATTTTATTGTGTTATCCATTGATTACATAGAAATTATGCATTGATTCTTGGCTCTCCTATTACGCTGCAGTTGCTCCCTCTGTCGCCGTCTGCACTGCGAAGGCATCAGTCAATCAGGATGCAGGTTGGATACACTTCTACATTTTTTATTTCTTTAGAAGTCTTCCCAATGTTTTCTTGGAGTATAGTATCTGATGATATGTTTTACGAAGCTGGTTGTCAATCGGATCATGGGTGATATTGTTGCATATCTTAAGAATAGAAATTAAATTAGCACCTGTAGTCCTTTCTGAACTGATTGCATCCACAAAGAATGGGACTATCAACAATGAGGTAATGTCGCTTCCTTTTGATTGTGCTACTCTGCTGCATCGATTATGATGGCTAGAACTTGATTTGGGTCCATGACCGATGACCGATGTCGAGCGTCAACAGTGGCCCATGACCGATGTCGCCTATGGGTCCATGCTGGAGATCCAGATGTAGCTGGCAGAGCGAGGACGTTGGCTGCTGACCGCAGAGGACCGGGAGCGGCTGTTCCTGTTGGTGTGCGTGAGCGCCGCCGCAGAGGAGGAAGGCCTGGGGTCGGCATGGTACAGGTGCAAGGTACCAGATGGACGCCAAGGTGAGGAGCTGCGTCATCCCCGTCGTGGAGGCGGCTATGGACGTGGGCGGCAGGTACCTGCCAGTGCCGGCCGATGTGCCGCCGCAGGAAGGAGGGATCGTCCTCCGTCTCCCATCGACAAGCAGGTCAAGACGAGGACGAACGCCTGTTCCCGGTGTTAACAGATAGCCTAATTATTGTTTAGATATTGTGGATATCTCTAACAGATCTCGGCCTGATCTTGCTATTTTTCTTGTGCAAGACATGAGCTGTTTGTAAGGCTATTTATAGCAACTATTCCAATCAATGAAATCAGTTGCCCCAAACCGAGTTCTCCTCCCGCTGTTCGTAGTTTAGGCTCCTTCATGGTATCAGATACCTAGATCGCATCGTATCCTCTCCAGCTTCCGCCGCCACCTCCCCTCCCGCTGCCATGAGCTCGCTGCTACACCTCCGCCTCCTCGGACTCCGACGACGATGTCTTCGAACAGTTCGGCATCCCCGTCGCAACTCAAATCCTTCCCACCCCGCAGCTGCAGGCTCTCCGCATCCGTGACCGCATCCTCGTCACGTTGGATTATGAGAAGGAGAACTACGGCATCTGGAGCCGCCAATTCCTCACCGCCCTCTCCAAGTTCGGGCTTCGGGATCACATTGATGGCTCCCCCGCCCAGGGCACCTCTGACTGGGTGCTCAACGACTTCGCCATCGTCTCGTGGTACGACGCCACGGTCACGGTCTCCACTCTGGCGATCGTGGAGCCGCGCAACGCCACCGCCGTCTCTCTTTGGCGCGTCATCCGCAGCGTCTTCCGCGACAATCGCGACACGTGCACCATCTACCTCCGCGACGAGTTTCACGGCTTCAATCAAGGCGACCTCTCTGTCGTCGAGTACACCTCCAAGATGAAGGAGATGGCCGACATGCTTGGCGACCTTGGCTCTCGCGTCCGTGATCGCGACCTCGTCCACAACTGTCAGGACCCCGATTCTAAGTCACACCGATCTAGCCTGTAACACCTCATATCACTTTGCGGCCTCACGCACGGTATTCCCACGGGTGTCGCCTTACCATGGCCCGGGACCGTTTGCGCCTTTTGGCTCACGTATATGATAGTGTCGCTAGCATCCATATGACAGAGAACCCGGGCCGACATGGCTAGTCGTGAACCCAAAGCGGCACTAATGTATGGGGACAGGCATACATGAATCAACATCGAACGTGTCGGTCAGCAGCGTGTGAATCCGGGCTGTAGCACTGGGCTAACAGGACTCCGGGAACCCGGGCTGTAGTAGGCTAGGCAGGACTCCGGATGTCACCGCGTGACATTTCCCCAAAGGGACAGACACAGGAACGAAGTAAATCACATGCCGGCCAGTCAGGTGTCCGGAGCAGTAGTGCTGGGCTAGCAGGACTCCGGTGATCCGGGCTGTAGCGGACTACTATGGCTCATGGAAGCACAAGACTACATTTCCCCATAAGAGAGGCTACCAAGGATAAACAACTAGATTGTCGGATCCCACACATACCAAGCATTTCAATCATACACGCAATATGCTCGATATGTGTAAATACAACATGGCATCACAACATAACTCTACGACTCAAGTACTTATTCATTAGGCTCCGAAGAGCCAGATATTACAAACATGGGTCTCTCGACCCAGCATTCAGAGCATACAAGTCAAACACATGCAGAAGCTTAACATGTCTGAGTACAGACAACTATAAATGAAAAAGGCTGAGAAGCCTGACTATCTACTAGATCCTGCCGAGGGCACAAGATCGCAGCTGAGGTAACAAGCTAAACGTCGAAGTCCACGCGGAACTACTAGCGAGACTGAAGTCTCTCTGCAAAAACATAAATTAAGCAAACGTGAGTACAAATGTACCCAGCAAGACTTACATCAGAACTAGCTACATATGCATCGGTATCAACAAAGGGGGTGGTGGAGTTTAACTGCAGCAAGCCAGCTTTGACTCGGTGGCTATCCTAACTACGACTGCAAGTAACTCTTTTGAGGTGGCGCACACGAGTCCAGATATTCACCATATCAATACTCCACTATGGATCCAATCCCGTCTCCCTACGAGAACGCCATCCATAGCACTCACGCTTATCTTGCGCATTTTAGAGTATCCACTTTCACTTGTCTATGAACTGTTATAGGCAACCCAGAAGTCCTTTACTGCGGACACGGCTATTCGAATAGATGATGTTAACCCTGCAGGGGTGTACTTCGACACACACGCTCTCACCACTTACCGCCGTTTACACGACATGTACTCGGCAACCTTCAAGCGGAAGCCCAGCGAGGGTGTCGGCCACAGCCTACCTAAACGCTCAAGTATCTAGTCCAG
Organism: Triticum aestivum; assembly: GCF_018294505.1. NCBI lineage: Eukaryota > Viridiplantae > Streptophyta > Magnoliopsida > Poales > Poaceae > Triticum > Triticum aestivum. The sequence goes on along the minus strand of NC_057802.1, from coordinate 464,896,281 downwards.
GTTTATCGCCTATTCAGGTTCCATCCGCAGGGAGTCCGGCCGAGGTTTCTACATACGGCCCCGAACGATGTGTACAGGGTTCCGCAACACCAAACGGGCGCCCGGCATACCCGGCCACGTGCCTACCGCATCACAGCCCACCCCTCGGGTCAGCGCTTCCCACGGCCTCCAGCATACTACAAACACCAGAAACTACTTGCAACTCCTGGACTGAGGACAAGGGTGATTAAGAAGCTGAGAGGGTCTATTGGTTTCGGGCCCAATGCGTGGTAGTAACTGTATCATGGATCACAAACACAGAACTCAGTTCCTGAGGACGGCTTCAATGAGACAACCCACCATGTACTCCTACATGGCCTCTCACCGCTACCTTTACCAAATCGTGTTCACACACTTAGCTCACACACAGTAGGACATGTTCATCACCATTCCAATTCATCCTCGATGAATCAGACCCGACTCAACTCTAAGCAGTAGCAGGCATGACAAACAAGCATGAATGAGTAGGCACATCAGGGCTCAAACAACTCCTACTCATGCTAGTGGGTTTCATCTATTTACTGTGGCAATGACAGGTCATGCAAAGGATAAGGGGTTCAACTACCGCAGCAAGTAACAGATGAATCGTTGTTGTCCTAATGCAATAAAAGAGAGCAGGAGAGAGAGAGTGGGATTGTATCGGAATGAGCAAGGGGGTTTGCTTGCCTGGCACTTCTGAAGATATTATAGTTCTTCATCGGTGTCATCGAACTCATCGTCGGAATCACGGCTATCGATAGGGGACAATTACCGGCAACAGAGAAGGACACAATCAATGCAATGCGACAATATGATGCATGGTCATGATATGTCAAGAATGTTATGATTTACACTAATGTATCTAGCAACAATTTAAATGAAGTCCATATGAACTAAGGGTTCATATGCAAACTCCACATTTAGCATTTATAATGTCATTATCATGTTTTCACCTAAACAGCAGGTATAACTTAGTTTGACATGCATGAAAATGATACAGATGGATAGATTGCACTTTTCTGATAATTTTTCATATATAATTTGTTTCATTCTGAGCTATAGATTATTTTCTATGATTTTTAGAAGTTTATAGGATTTTCTGGAATTTTTTGAATTATTTTAAATCCAGAAAACCAATACTGCGTCAGCATGACATCATGCTGACGTTAGCAGGTCAACGGGCCACGGTCCAGGTCAAACCTGATGCGTGGGTCCCGTATGTCAGTGTGACAAGGCAAGAACAGAGGCTGACCAGTGGGTCCAGGTCAACGCTGACGTGGTCAGGTCAACCTGACCTGTGGGACCCGCGAGGTTAGTTTAAACTAGACAAAAGTAAACCCCGGGTTAATTAGGGTGTGGGCCCCAGGTGTCAGTGAGATAGGGGGGGTTAACCAGGTGTCATTAGCGCTAAGCGCCGGGATTAGGCCGGCGGCTAATCGCCGGCGAAGCTGGTGCTCGGGATCGCGCTACGAGGCACGGTTCGAGCCATGGTTGGGCGCGTTGGAGAGCCCTTGCCGGTGCGCGTCGAATGGTGGTGGTGGCTGGGCCTGTGGTGACCGGAGTCGACGGCGGCGAGCTCTTTTGCGCCGCCGGAGTTCGGGTGGGTGCGGGGTTAGCGCTGCGGCTTGCAAACAAACTGGCTATCGCGCTAGCGTTGCTCTATGGGACGTCGCGAGTGCAACGGACGCACGCGCGGGGCCATTTGGTCGCCGGAGCCACGGCGGCGACGAGCTCATGCGGCGGCGAGCTTCGGGCACGGTGGCTAGTCTAGCTAGAGCTCGAAATCGAGCACGGGAGTAGGGGAAACGGTTCAGGGGCTCACAGTGATTCCGTAGGGTAGGTCAGTGGCCTCGGGGACGGATTTGGACGAGGCGGATCGACGCCGGCGATCTCCGGCCAGAGGCGGCGGGGACGAGCTCGATGGCGACGCTTCCGGGCGTCGGGGCTTGCTTCCTTCGTCGAGGAGACGTAGGAGACGATAGCGGTGCTGCTGGACATCCTAGCTAGGCGAGGGGGGGCTCGGTGGCCACGACGAACGGCGACGGTGGCGACGGCTCCGTTCGGTGGTGCGCGCGAG
>NC_057802.1:464881096-464893873 GCF_018294505.1 Triticum aestivum | reverse complement strand
GAGGGAAGCAGAGGAGGGGTTGGGGTCCAGGGGGAGAGAGGAGAGGCACAGGGGGCGAGGGGGAGTGCGTGGCACTCGGGGCTGGCTCCAGAAGCGGCGGAAGCAGGAGGTGGCACGGCGCGTGGCCAGCGTGCACGGCGGCCACACGCCTCTCGTCCTACTGGCGCGAGGTGGGAGATGACTGGCAGCGGCGCTGGGCTGGGCCGGCCAGGTGGGCTGGCCAGCTGGGCTGCGACAGGTGAGGCCAGGTAGGTTTCCTTTCTCTCTTTTTTTTTTATTTGTTCCCGTTTTCTAATATTCTGTAGTCTTTAGGGCTTTATTAAAAATACTTAGACACTTCCAAAAATCATGAAACTACTCATGATCACTGTTGGGAATATATCCTACAGTAAACATTTTAGTTTATGATTATTTGAGCATTTAAAATATTTAATAGCATTTAAATGCCCAAATGCAAATAGAGTATGATTTAATCCAGAGCCCAAATATGTCATGGAAAAATGTGCATCACCTCTGGTTACTGTTTACAGCATTTTCCAAGAATGATGAACATTTTTGGAAGCCATTTGGATTTACTGGAAATATTTTGGTTGAACCTAGTGAATTCCTTTAATGCTAGGGTTTAGGCAATCCCCATTTCAAGTTTCTTTCAAAGTTTAAACATGATGCACACATGAAGTTAGCCTAGTGCAATGTCAGAAGCTAGGGATGTGACAACAACGTTCTCCGCGGCCTCAACGAGCAGTTGCAGCACGCCGTCCCGCACGTGACGCGCGGTCGCCTGCCGTCCTTCATCAAGCTCCGCAACTTCCTGCTCCTGGAAGAGCGGCGCCTCGGTCACCGTGCTCGCATCGTCGCCCACAACGCACTCCTCGCCCAGGCGCATCTCGCGTTTCAGGCCGCCGGCGCTCCCATGCCGGCCTACACCAACCCTGCTCCGCCTCCCTACTTCAAGCCGACGCCAGCGGGCTTCTACGGTGCGGGCGTTCCCCACGCCGGCCCTCCCACCGTTCCCGGTCAGGGCAAGATGAAAAAGAAGAAGGGGGCCGCTCCCAGCGCCTCGGCTTCATTCGCCCCTCCCGCCATGGGCACGCGTTCACCTGCTTCGCACCCGCCTAGACCTGCCCTCGCTGGCACGTTCCAGGCCTGGGCGGGTCCCGGCATCCTCGGGGCCGCTCCCGGCGCACGTCCGCCTACCCCGGCCGCTCCCCACGGCCTCGCCGTCCACGCCGCGCCGGCCGCTCCTCCGGCTGTCCCTCCGCCACAGTGGGATCAGTCGGCCCTCATCGCCGCGCTGAACCAGATGGCCCTTCAAGCGCAAGCGGGACAAGGCAGTGAGTGGGTCCTCGACAGCGGTGCTTCCTCTCACATGGGCTCCGGTTCCGGTATACCACTCTCCCCTCGCCCTCCCAATTTTCCTTCTCATATCATTGTCGGTGATGGCTCCTTTCTTCCTATCACCGGTACTGGTTCCGTTCACTTTCGAACACCCATTCGCCCTCTCTCCCTTCTGAACATTCTTATTTCTGCTAAACTCATCAAAAATCTAGTGTCTGTCTGTGCTTTTACACGTGATAATTTTGTTTCCATTGAATTTGACCCTTTTGGTTTCTCTATCAACGATTTGGCAACGGGGCGGGTTATTCACCGATGTAACTCCACCGGCGACCTCTACCCCTTCGTGCAGATGCCCCAATGCTTCCTTGCCACCGTCTCTGCAACTTTGTGGCATCAGCGGCTTGGACACCCCGGCGTTGAAGCTTTGGCCAATGCATCCAAATATTTCAAATTCAGTTGTAATAAAAGTTTACCCACGCACTGCGATGCATGTCGTTTGGGCAAACACACTAGACTCCCTTTTGCTTCCTCTACCATCAAAACATCTGCTGCTTTTGAGCTTTGTCATTGCGATTTATGGACTAGTCCTGTATTAAGCATCTCAGGTTTTCAATATTATCTTGTTATATTGGATGACTTTACCCACTTCACTTGGACGTTTCCTATTCGTAATAAGTCTGAAGTTCATGCTCTTCTTGTGGCGTTCTATGCATATGTTCGCACGCAGTTCTCATCCTCCATTAAAGCTTTTCAGACCGACAATGGACGAGAATTCGACAACACTGCAAACCGTGCTCTTTTTACCGCCCATGGAACTCTTCTTCGCCTCACCTGCCCATACACCTCCCAACAAAATGGCAAGGCCGAACGTATCCTTCGTACACTCAATGATGGTGTCCGCACTCTCCTTGTACATGCATCCATGCCATACCCATGGTGGGCTGAGGCTCTCGCCACCTCCACATACCTTCTCAATCGCCGCCCATGCAAAGCAACATCATTACCACTCCCTACGAGCTTCTTCACGGTCGTGCCCCCGATTTTAAGTCTCTTCGCGTGTTTGGCTGCCTGTGCTTGTTGGAAATATGCCCTAGAGGCAATAATAAATGGTTATTATTATATTTCCTTGTTCATGATAATTGTCTATTGTTCATGCTATAATTGTGTTATCCGGAAATCGTAATACATGTGTGAATACATAGACCACAACGTGTCCCTAGTAAGCCTCTAGTTGACTAGCTCGTTGATCAACAGATAGTCATGGTTTCCTGACTATGGACACTGGATGTCATTGATAACGGGATCACATCATTAGGAGAATGATGTGATGGACAAGACCCCAATCCTAAGCATAGCACAAAAGATCGTGTAGTTCGTTTGCTAGAGCTTTTCCAATGTCAAGTATCATTTCCTTAGACCATGAGATCGTGCAACTCCCGGATACCGTAGGAGTGCTTTGGGTGTACCAAACGTCACAACGTAACTGGGTGACTATAAAGGTGCACTACGGGTATCTCCGAAAGTGTCTGTTGAGTTGGCACGGATCGAGACTGAGATTTGTCACTCCGTATGACGGAGAGGTATCTCTGGGCCCACTCGGTAATGCATCATCATAATGAGCTCAATGTGACTAAGGAGTTAGCCACGGGATCATGCATTACGGTACGAGTAAAGTGACTTGCCGGTAACAAGATTGAACAAGGTATTGGGATACCGACGATCGAATCTCGGGCAAGTAACGTACCGATTGACAAAGGGAATTGTATACGGGATTGATTGAATCCTCGACATCGTGGTTCATCCGATGAGATCATCGTGGAACATGTGGGAGCCAACATGGGTATCCAGATCCCGCTGTTGGTTATTGACCGGAGAGGCGTCTCGGTCATGTCTCCATGTCTCCCGAACCCGTAGGGTCTACACACTTAAGGTTCGGTGACACTAGGGTTGTAGAGATATTAGTATGCGGAAACCCGAAAGTTGTTCGGAGTCCCGGATGAGATCCCGGACGTCACGAGGAGTTCCGGAATGGTCCGGAGGTGAAGAATTATATATAGGAAGTCCAGTTTCGGCCACCGGGAAAGTTTCGGGGGTTATCGGTATTGTACCGGGACCACCGGAAGGGTCCGGGGGTCCACCGGGTGGGGCCACCTATCTCGGAGGGCCCCATGGGCTGAAGTGGGAAGGGAACCAGCCCTTAGTGGGCTGGGGCGCCCCCCTTGGGCTTCCCCCTGCGCCTAGGGTTGGAAACCCTAGGGGTGGGGGCGCCCCACTTGCCTTGGGGGGCAAGCCACCCCCTTGGCCGCCGCCCCCCCTCAGATGGGATCTCTAGGGTGGCCGGCGCCCCCCCCAGGACCCCTATAAATAGTTGGGGGAGGGAGGGCAGCAACACAACAGCCCCTGGCGCCTCCCTCTCCCCCTGCAACACCTCTCCCTCCCGCTTGCGCTTGGCGAAGCCCTGCCGGGATCCCCGCTACTTCCACCACCACGCCGTCGTGCTGCTGGATCTCCATCAACCTCTCCTTCCCCCTTGCTGGATCAAGAAGGAGGAGATGTCGCTGCTCCGTACGTGTGTTGAACGTGGAGGTGCCGTCCGTTCGGCACTCGGTCATCGGTGATTTGGATCACGACGAGTACGACTCCATCAACCCCGTTCACTTGAACGCTTCCGCTCGCGATCTACAAGGGTATGTAGATACACTCCTTCCCTCTCGTTGCTAGTATACTCCATAGATGGATCTTGGTGATGCGTAGAAAATTTTAAAATTCTGCAACGATCCCCAACAGTGGCATCATGAGCCAGGCCTATGTGTAGTTACTATGCACGAGTAGAACACAAAGCAGTTGTGGGCGTAGATGTTGTCAATTTTTCTTGCCACTACTAGTCTTATCTTGTTTCGGCGGTATTGTGGGATGAAGCGTCCCGGACCGACCTTACACGTACGCTTACGTGAGACAGGTTCCACCGACTGACATGCACTAGTTGCATAAGGTGGCTAGCGGGTGTCTGTCTCTCCCACTTTAGTCGGGACGGATTCGATGAAAAGGGTCCTTATGAAGGGTAAATAGAAATTGGCATATCACGTTGTGGTTTTACGTAGGTAAGAAACGTTCTTGCTAGAAACCTATAGAAGCCACGTAAAAACTTGCAACAACAATTAGGGGACGTCTAACTTGTTTTTGCAGCATGTGCATTGTGATGTGATATGGCCAAAAGGATGTGATGAATGAGATATATGTGATGTATGAGATTGATCATATTCTTGTAATAGGAATCACGACTTGCATGTCGATGAGTATGACAACCGGCAGGAGCCATAGGAGTTGTCTTTATTTTTTGTATGACCTACGTGTCATTGAATTACGCCATGTAAATTACTTTACTTTATTGCTAAACACGTTAGCCATAGAAGTAGAAGTAATCGTTGGCGTGACAACTTCATGAAGACACGATGAGGGAGATCATGATGATGGAGATCATGGTGTCATGCCGGTGACGAAGATGATCATGGCGGCCCGAAGATGGAGATCAAAGGAGCAAAATGATATTGGTCATATCATGTCACTATTTGATTACATGTGATGTTTATCATGTTTTGCATCTTATTTGCTTAGAACGACGGTAGTAAGTAAGATGATCCCTTATAATAATTTCAAGAAAGTGTTCCCCCTAACTGTGCACCGTTGCGAAGGTTCGTTGTTTCGAAGCACCACGTGATGACCGGGTGTGATAGATTCTAACGTTCGCATACAACGGGTGTTGACGAGCCTAGCATGTACAGACATGGCCTCGGAACACACGCAATACACTTAGGTTGACTTGACGAGCCTAGCATGTACAGACATGGCCTCGGAACACGGAAGACCGAAAGGTCGAGCATGAGTCGTATAGAAGATACGATCAACATGGAGATGTTCACCGATCTTGACTAGTCCATCTCACGTGATGATCGGACACGGCCTAGTTAACTCAGATCATGTTTCACTTAGATGACTAGAGGGATGTCTATCTGAGTGGGAGTTCATTGAATAATTTGATTAGATGAACTTCATTATCATGAACTTAGTCTAAAATCTTTACAATATGTCTTGTAGATCAAATGGCCCACGTTGTCCTCAACTTCAACGCGTTCCTAGAGAAAACCAAGCTGAAAGATGATGGCAGCAACTATACGGACTGGGTCCGGAACCTGAGGATCATCCTCATAGCTGCCAAGAAAGATTATGTCTTAGAAGCACCGCTAGGTGAAGCACCCATCCCAGAGAACCAAGACGTTATGAACGCTTGGCAATCACGTGCTGATGATTACTCCCTCGTTCAGTGCGGCATGCTTTACAGCTTAGAACCGGGGCTCCAGAAGCGTTTTGAGAAACATGGAGCATATGAGATGTTCGAAGAGCTGAAAATGGTTTTCCAAGCTCATGCCCGGGTCGAGAGATATGAAGTCTCCGACAAGTTCTTCAGCTGTAAAATGGAGGAAAATAGTTCTGTTAGTGAGCACATACTCAGAATGTCTGGGTTACACAACCGCTTGTCTCAGCTGGGAGTTAATCTCCCGGATGACGCGGTCATTAACAGAATCCTTCAGTCGCTTCCACCGAGCTACAAGAGCTTTGTGATGAACTTCAATATGCAGGGGATGGAAAAGACCATTCCTGAGGTATATTCAATGCTGAAATCAGCGGAGGTGGAGATCAAAAAGGAACATCAAGTGTTGATGGTGAATAAAACCACTAAGTTCAAGAAAGGCAAGGGTAAGAAGAACTTCAAGAAGGACGGCAAGGGAGTTGCCGCGCCCGGTAAGCCAGTTGCCGGGAAGAAGTCAAAGAATGGACCCAAGCGTGAGACTGAGTGCTTTTATTGCAAGGGAAGTGGTCACTGGAAGCGGAACTGCCCCAAATACTTAGCGGACAAGAAGGTCGGCAACACCAAAGGTATATGTGATATACATGTAATTGATGTGTACCTTACCAGTACTCGTAGTAGCTCCTGGGTATTTGATACCGGTGCGGTTGCTCATATTTGTAACTCAAAACAGGAGCTGCGGAATAAGCGGAGACTGGCAAAGGACGAGGTGATGATGCGCGTCGGGAATGGTTCCAAGGTCGATGTGATCGCCGTCGGCACGCTGCCTCTACATTTACCTACGGGATTAGTTTTAAACCTCAATAATTGTTATTTAGTGCCAGCTTTGAGCATGAACATTGTATCTGGATCTCGTTTAATGCGAGATGGCTACTCATTTAAATCCGAGAATAATGGTTGTTCTATTTATATGAGAGATATGTTTTATGGTCATGCCCCGCTGGTCAATGGTTTATTCTTAATGAATCTCGAACGTGATGTTACACATATTCATAGTGTGAATACCAAAAGATGTAAAGTTGATAACGATAGTCCCACATACGTGTGGCACTGCCGCCTTGGTCACATTGGTGTCAAGCGCATGAAGAAGCTCCATGCAGATGGACTTTTGGAGTCTCTTGATTACGAATCATTTGACACGTGCGAACCATGCCTCATGGGTAAGATGACCAAGACTCCGTTCTCCGGAACAATGGAGCGAGCAACCAACTTATTGGAAATCATACATACCGATGTGTGCAGTCCAATGAGTGTTGAGGCTCGCGGAGGATATCGTTATGTTCTCACTCTCACTGATGACTTAAGTAGATATGGGCATGTCTACCTAATGAAACACAAGTCTGAAACCTTTGAAAAGTTCAAGGAATTTCAGAGTGAGGTTGAGAATCAACGTGACAGGAAAATAAAGTTCTTACGATCAGATCGTGGTGGAGAATATTGAAGTCACGAATTTGGTACGCACTTAAGGAAATGTGGAATCGTTTCACAACTCACGCCGCCTGGAACACCTCAGCGAAACGGTGTGTTCGAACGTCGTAATCGCACTCTATTGGATATGGTGCGATCTATGATGTCTCTTACCGATCTACCGCTCTCATTTTGGGGCTATGCTTTAGAGACTGCCGCATTCACTTTAAATAGGGCTCCGTCGAAATCCGTTGAGACGACACCGTATGAATTATGGTTTGGGAAGAAACCTAAGCTGTCATTTCTAAAAGTTTGGGGATGCGATGCTTATGTCAAGAAACTTCAACCTGAAAAGCTCGAACCCAAGTCGGAAAAATGCGTCTTCATAGGATACCCTAAGGAAACCATTGGGTATACCTTCTACCTCATATCCGAAGGCAAGATCTTTGTTGCCAAGAACGGGTCCTTTCTGGAGAAAGAGTTTCTCTCAAAAGAATTAAGTGGGAGGAAAGTGGAACTTGATGAGGTGATAGTCACCCCTTCCGAACTGGAAAGTAGCAGCGCAAAAAGATGTTCCTGTGGTGCCTACACCGACTAGGGAGGAAGTTAATGATGATGATCATGAAGCTTCGGATCAAGTTACTGCTGAACTTCGTAGGTCCACAAGGAAACGTTCCGCACCAGAGTGGTACGGCAACCCTGTCCTGGAAATCATGTTGTTAGATAACGGTGAACCTTCGAACTATGAAGAAGCGATGGCGGGCCCGGATTCCGACAAATGGCTAGAAGCCATGAAATCTGAGATAGGATCCATGTATGAAAATGAAGTATGGACTTTGACTGACTTGCCCGATGATCGGCGAGCCATAGAAAATAAATGGATCTTTAAGAAGAAGACAGACGCGGATGGTAACGTGACCATCTATAAGGCTCGACTTGTCGCTAAGGGTTATCGACAAGTTCAAGGGGTTGACTACGATGAGACTTTCTCACCCGTAGCGAAGCTGAAGTCCGTCCGAATCATGTTAGCAATTGCCGCATTCTATGATTATGAGATATGGCAAATGGACGTCAAAACGGCATTCCTTAACGGCTTTCTTAAGGAAGAATTGTATATGATGCAGCCGGAAGGTTTTGTCGATCCTGAGAATGCTAACAAGGTATGCAAGCTCCAGCGCTCCATCTATGGGCTAGTGCAAGCATCTCGGAGTTGGAACATTCAATTTGATGAGATGATCAAAGCGTTTGGGCTTACACAGACTTATGGAGAAGCCTGTGTTTACAAGAAAGTGAGTGGGAGCTCTGTAGCATTTCTCTTATTATATGTGGATGACATACTATTGATGGGAAATGATATAGAATTCTTGGAAAGTATAAAGGCCTATTTGAATAAGTGTTTTTCAATGAAGGACCTTGGAGAAGCTGCTTATATATTAGGCATCAAGATCTATAGAGATAGATCAAGACGTCTCATTGGTCTTTCACAGAGTACGTACCTTGACAAGATATTGAAGAATTTCAATATGGATCAGTCCAAGAAGGGGTTCTTGCATGTATTGCAAGGTGTGCAATTGAGCACGGCTCAATGCCCGACCACGGCAGAAGATAGAGAAAAGATGAGTGTCATCCCCTATGCCTCGGCCATAGGGTCTATTATGTATGCCATGCTGTGTACCAGACCTGATGTAAACCTTACCGTAAGTTTGGTAGGAAGGTACCAAAGTAATCCCGGCATGGAACACTGGACAGCGGCCAAGAATATCCTGAAGTACCTGAAGAGGACTAAGGATATGTTTCTCGTTTATGGAGGTGACGAAGAGCTCGTCGTAAAGGGTTACGTCGACGCTAGCTTCGACACAAATCTGGATGACTCGAAGTCACAAACCGGATACGTGTATATTTTGAATAGAGGGGCAGTAAGCTGGTGCAGTTGCAAGCAAAGCATCATGGCGGGATCTACATGTGAAGCAGAGTACATGGCAGCCTCAGAGGCAGCGCAACGTCGCTTCAACTCCATTCGTGAAAGTGTTCAAAATGGAGACATAGATATTTGTAAAGTACATACGGACCTGAATGTAGCAGATCCGTTGACTAAACCTCTCCCTAGAGCAAAACATGATCAACACCAGAACTCTATGGGTGTTCGATTCATCACAATGTAACTAGATTATTGACTCTAGTGCAAGTGGGAGACTGTTGGAGATATGCCCTAGAGGCAATAATAAAATGGTTATTATTATATTTCCTTGTTCATGATAATTGTCTATTGTTCATGCTATAATTGTGTTATCCGGAAATCGTAATACATGTGTGAATACATAGACCACAAGATGTCCCTAGTGAGCCTCTAGTTGACTAGCTCGTTGATCAACAGATAGTCATGGTTTCCTGACTATGGACATTGGATGTCACTGATAACGGGATCACATCATTAGGAGAATGATGTGATGGACAAGACCCAATCCTAAGCATAGCACAAAGATCGTGTAGTTCGTTTGCTAGAGCTTTTCCAATGTCAAGTATCATTTCCTTAGACCATGAGATCGTGCAACTCCCGGATGCCGTAGGAGTGCTTTGGGTGTACCAAACATCACAACTTAACTGGGTGACTATAAAGGTGCACTACGGGTATCTCCGAAAGTGTCTGTTGGGTTGGCACGGATCGAGACTGGGATTTGTCACTCCGTATGACGAAGAGGTATCTCTGGGCCCAATCGGTAATGCATCATCATAATGAGCTCAATGTGACTAAGGAGTTAGCCACGGGATCATGCATTACGGTACGAGTAAAGTGACTTGCCGGTAACGAGATTGAACAAGGTATTGGGATACCGACGATCGAATCTCGGGCAAGTAACGTACCGATTGACAAAGGGAATTGTATACGGGATTGATTGAATCCTCGACATCGTGGTTCATCCGATGAGATCATCGTGTAACATGTGGGAGCCAACATGGGTATCCAGATCCCGCTGTTGGTTATTGACCGGAAAGGCGTCTCGGTCATGTCTGCATGTCTCCCGAACCCGTAGGGTCTACACACTTAAGGTTCGGTGACGCTAGGGTTGTAGAGATATTAGTATGCGGAAACCCGAAAGTTGTTCGGAGTCCCGGATGAGATCCCGGACGTCACGAGGAGTTCCGGAATGGTCCGGAGGTGAATAATTATATATAGGAAGTCCAGTTTCGGCCACCGGGAAAGTTTCGGGGGTTATCGGTATTGTACCGGGACCACCGGAAGGGTCCGGGGGTCCACCGGGTGGGGACACCTATCCCGGAGGGCCCCATGGGCTGAAGTGGGAAGGGAACCAGCCCTTAGTGGGCTGGGGCGCCCCCCTTGGGCCTCCCCCTGCGCCTAGGGTTGGAAACCCTAGGGGTGGGGGGCGCCCCACTTGCCTTGGGGGGCAAGCCACCCCCTTGGCCGCCGCCCCCCTCAGATGGGATCTCCAGGGTGGCCGGCGCCCCCCCAGGACCCCTATAAATAGTGGGGGGGAGGGAGGGCAGCAACACAACAGCCCCTGGCGCCTCCCTCTCCCCCTGCAACACCTCTCCCTCCCGCTTGCGCTTGGCGAAGCCCTGCCGGGATCCCCGCTACTTCCACCACCACGCCGTCGTGCTGCTGGATCTCCATCAACCTCTCCTTCCCCCTTGCTGGATCAAGAAGGAGGAGATGTCGCTGCTCCGTACGTGTGTTGAACGCGGAGGTGCCGTCCGTTCGGCACTCGGTCATCGGTGATTTGGATCACGACGAGTACGACTCCATCAACCCCGTTCACTTGAACGCTTCCGCTCGCGATCTAGCAACGATCCCCGATAGTGTTATCCCAATCTTACTGCCACCGCACCTCACAAACTCGCACCCCGTTCTACTCCTTGTGTTTTTCTCGGCTATCCGGACGGGCGCAAAGGGTATCGCTGCCATGATCCACTGACTCGGCGCATTATTTTCTGACGGCATGTTACCTTTGTGGAAAAAGTGTTTCCTTTCAGCTCCCTGGACTTCAGCATCGCCCCGGCATCTCCATCACGCGACAGCCACGACGCTCCTCCTCCGGCTTATGACGATCATGTGGCGCCCCCTGCATGCCACAGTAACGGGTCTTGCAGCCCGTTCCCGCACGGATCGTCCTTGGGCCGCTCTTCTTCACCATCCACGGCCCGCGGCTCGGCCTCCTCAGCTCGCGGCTCCATGTCTCTGACGCCAGCTCGCGGCTCCGCGTCTCTGACGCCCGACGCCGGCTCAGCCCGCGGCTCGGATTCTTCGGCCCGTGGCTCGGTTTCCTCGGCACGTGGTTCTGCGTCCCTGACGCCGGACGTCCGCGCTGCCCGTGGCTCCGCGTCCCTGACGCCCGACGCCGCGCCTTCCAGCTCGGCGCGTGCTTCGTTGCCTCCCCGCCACCGCATGGTCACTCGCGCTCGGCATGGCGTCTTCAAGCCGAACCCTCGCTACGGACTTGTCGCCACCACGACGGTGTCACCCCTCCCATCCTCCGTCCGGGAAGCTCTCCGCGACCCCAACTGGCGCCAGGCGATGCAGGAGGAATTCGACGCCCTCTCGTCGAACACCACCTGGACGTTGGTCCCTCGGCCTCCCCACACCAACATCGTCACCGGCAAATGGGTCTTCCGGCACAAGACCCGCGAGGACGGCTCCCTCGAGCGGTACAAGGCACGCTGGGTCGTTCGTGGTTTTGCCCAACGTCCTGATGGCGACTATGGCGAAACTTTTTCGCCGGTCGTCAAACCGGCAACGATTCGCACTGTGCTTACTTTCGCGTCCTCCCGTAACTGGCTTGTGGACCAGTTGGACGTGAAGAATGCCTTCCTCAACGGCATCCTCGATGAACAGGTCTACTGCTACCAGCCGGCCGGTTTTGTCGATGCTCATCGCAAGGATCACGTCTACAAGCTCGTCAAGTCTCTCTATGGCTTGAAGCAAGCGCCGCGCGCATGGTTTCAGCGCTTCGCCACCTTCGCCGTCACCATTGGCTTCACCGCCTCTCGTTCTGACGCTTCGCTCTTCATACTACGGCGGGGAACTGACGTGGCGTATCTCCTGCTATATGTTGACGACATCGTCTTGACGGCTTCCTCCTCGACACTGCTCCACGATCTCATTGCCAAACTCATGGTCGAGTTCGCAATGAAGGACCTGGGGCCCTTGCACTTCTTCCTCGGGATCTGTGTGCGTCGTACGTCTCGTGGCTTCTTCCTCAGTCAGGAGCAGTACGCCGAGGAGATCCTCTAGCGCCCCGGCATGTTGCAGTGTAAGACCGCCACCACGCCTGTCGACACCCTTCCCAAGGTTGCCGCCGACGCTGGTGACCCGGTTGCCGATCCCTCCGAGTACCGAAGCCTCGTGTAACACCCCGAGAATCATGCGACAGTAACTCTCTGTGATTAAGCTAATCATGTTGCTAAACAGGGCTTGATCACATTTGAATCACATTTCTCTCTAGCTCCTAATTCAAACTTCAATTAAATTTAAAGTGGAAAATAAAAGTTTTCAAAAATTTAAACAAAAATGTTCGGTGGGTGCCAAATAATACACTGGTAATTATTGTGGAGAAAACTCCTTTTTAGAAAATGCCTAAGTATTTTAAAATGGATTAAAAGGTGAAAGAAAATAAATAAAAGAAAATGCAAAACAAAACAGAAAACAAAAA
>NC_057802.1:464871536-464880091 GCF_018294505.1 Triticum aestivum | reverse complement strand
CTCCGGCCCCGACGCCCTTCCCTCCTTCGGCGACCCCGCCCGCACGCCCGCAGCCTCCCCTCCGCCGATCTCCGCCCCGTCGCCACGGAGACCTCGCCCCTCTGCCCCACCTCCGGTGGCTCGTCGGAGCCCCGCCTCCCCTGACCCTGGCCGCCGGCGCCGGCGTGCGCCTTGCGCGCCCAGCGCCCCGCCCGTTGCGCCCGTAGCCGCAGTGCCACCTGGGCCACTGCCTAGTGGGCCTCGCCCCTCTAGGCCACTGCCAGGTGGGCCTCGCCCCACCTGAGCCACTGGCCACTGGGCCCGACCCCCCTGGCCCAATGACAAACGGGCCCCAGCGCCCCAGAACGTTTTACAAAAAATAATAATAATAATAATTAATTAATTAAAATAAATAAATAAAGAAATAAAATAAAAATAAAAATAATTTTAATTAATTAATTAATTAACCTAATTAATTAAGTTAATTAATCCTGTTTAAATTGATTAAACAATAATTATTTAATTAAACACTAATTAACCTAAACAGTGAATGACAGGTGGGTCCAGTGGGACCCACCTGTCTGGTTTGACTGGTCAGCCGACCCGTTGACCTGCTGACGTCAGCATTGCCTCATGCTGACGTCATAATTCATTTTTGCTTAATTTAAATAATTCCAGAAAATCAAATAAACTTTGAAAATTTATATCTTTTAAACCGTAACTCGGATGAAAATGTTTTCTATATGAAAGTTGCTCAGAACGACGAGACGAATCCGAATACGCAGTCCGTTCGTCCACCACAACCCCCTAACCTATCGAACTAGCAACTTTCCCCCTCCGGTCCATCTGTCCGAAAACGCGAAACATCGGGAATACCTCCCGGATGTCCCCCCCCCCTTCGCCGGTACCACCTACTGTCGCGTTAGGACACGCCTAGCACCGCTCATTTTCATGTCACGCATCGTCATGCTTATGTTTGCATTGTATTTACTGTTTCTTCCCCCCCTCTTCTCTCCGGTAGACTACGAGACCGACACTGCTGCTGCCCAGTTCGACTACGGAGTCGACGACCCCTCCTACTTGCCAGAGCAACCAGGCAAGCCCCCCCTTGATCACCAGATATCGCCTACTTTTCTCTATTCTGCTTGCATTAGAGTAGTGTAGCATGTTACTGTTTTCCGATATCCTATCCTGATGCATAGCCTATCCTTGCTACTACTGTTGTTACCTTTACCTGCAATCCTACATGCTTAGTATAGGATGCTAGATTTCCATCAGTGGCCCTACATTCTTGTCCGTCTGCTGTGCTATACTATCGGGCCGTGATCACCTGGGCGGTGATCACGGGTATATACTTATATACTTTATACATGACACATGTGATGACTAAAGTCGGGTCGGCTCGTAGGAGTACCCGCAAGTGGATCTTTGTGGCGGAGCGACAGGGCAGGTTGAGACCACCCAGGTGAGAGGTGGGCCTGGCCCTGGTCGGCGTTCGCGATTACTTAACACGCTTAACGAGATCTTGGTATTTGATCTGAGTCTGGCCATTTGGTCTATACGCACTAGCCATCTACGCGGGAGTAGTTATGGGTATCCCGGCGTCGTGGTATCAGCCGAAGCCTTCTTGACGTCAGCGACTGAGTGGCGCGCGCCGGATTGGACTGGAACGCCACTAGGCTAGGTCTGCTTTCGGCCGCGTACGCAACGTGCAGGTGCGCATAGGGCGATGGGCCCAGACCCCTGCGCGCTTAGGATTAGACCGGCGCGCTGACCGCTCTGTTGTGCTTAGGTGGGGCTGCGACGCGTTGATCTTACGAGGCCGGGCATGACCCAGAAAAGTGTGTCCGGCCAAATGGGATCGAGCGTGTTGGGTTATGTGGTGCACCCCTGCAGGGAAGTTTATCTATTCGAATAGCCGTGTCCCTCGGTAAAAGGACGACCAGGAGTTGTAGCTTGACCTTATGACAACTAGAACTGGATACTGAATAAAATACACCCTTCCAAGTGCCAGATACAACCCGGTGATCGCTCTCTAACAGGGCGACGAGGAGGGGATCGCCGGGTAGGATTATGCTATGCGATGCTACTTGGAGGACTTCAATCTACTCTCTTCTACATGCTGCAAGATGGAGGCTGCCAGAAGCGTAGTCTTCGACAGGACTAGCTATCCCCCTTTTATTCTGGCATTCTGCAGTTCAGTCCACTGATATGCCCCTTTACACATATACCCATGCATATGTAGTATAGCTCCTTGCTTGCGAGTACTTTGGATGAGTACTCACGGTTGCTTCTCTCCCTCTTTTCCCCCTTTTCTTTTCTATCTGGTTGTCACAACCAGATGCTGGAGTCCAGGAGCCAGACGCCACCGTCGACGACGACACCTACGACACTGGAGGTGCCTACTACTACGTGCAGGCCGCTGACGACGACCAGGAGTAGTTAGGAGGTCCCAGGCAGGAGGCCTTGCCTCTTCGATCGTTGCTACTTTTGTGCTAGCCTTCTTAAGGAAACTTGTTTAACTTATGTCTGTACTCAGATATTGTTGCTTCCGCTGACTCGTCTGTGATCGAGCATTTGTATTCGAGCCCTCGAGGCCCCTGGCTTGTATTATGATGCTTGTATGACTTATTTATGTTTTAGAGTTGTGTTGTGATATCTTCCCGTGAGTCCCTGATCTTGGTCGTACACATTTGCGTGCATGATTAGTGTACGGTCAAACCGGGGGCGTCACAAGTTGGTATCAGAGCCGACTGCCTGTAGGAATCCCCCTTTCCACACTCCTTGGCCGAAGTCGAGTCTAGACATTACAAAACTTTTACAAACATGGCTGTGTGTCTTACGGGCCCACGTCGCCATTGGGTGGTACTAGGATCTTTTACTCCTCGACCTTTACTCTGCGACTCTGAACTCTCTTCTACTCGGGTTAAACGAATTTACTAGCTTTAACACTAGGATCCCGTGACCGCATTCACCCCAAAGTTGGATAAGCCATAGTTGTTTCTTAGAATAGTATTTTGAACAATTCACACACTGTCATTTGACTCCTTTGAAACGTCTTTGTTTTCCGATGGAACCCACGAGGCAGGTCGTTCGCCACACGACGGCCATTGGTGCCTCGGGATCACCTGCGGTGCTAGCTGAGATGATGACCTATCTGGGTTATCGCTGGCACCCTGAGTACACCGTCTACGAGGAGTACCAGGACTTTAACCAGGAGCAGTACCGTGCCATCGTCCACCTCTACTCTCGGGAGTATGACTCCACTACTGTGATTCACACCGCACATGGAGTTGGTGTGACCATCGATATGGCTGTCCACGATGCTGCCTATGCTGCTCTGGCACGTCTTCGTGGAGAGTATCGGGAGTTGGACACCTCCCCTTTCAGGCACATTGCTATCGCATCCGATGATGGTGCGGAGGGATACTATACTGCTGCCTACTCCACTGTCACCCGAGAGCCCTTCTACCATCAGAACCTGGTTCTGCATGCTGATGGGCTGGATCGAGCTAACCGAGCTCTTCACCACGAGATGTACACCACCCGTCAGCACCTTTACCGTGCTCTGACGCTGCTGCACCCCTTTGTCCGATCTGGACAGGTACCGCGTACTGCGATCTACCCAGCCAGGACCGTGATGCCCCACGGTGTCGGTTGGCCAGAGGTGGGAGGCTACTCCCCCGCACTTGGTCCTCTTCTGCCACCTGAGCGTCGGGCTCTACACCTGAGTATCCGCGGCCCCCAGTCTGCTGACGTGGAGGGCTATCCGTTGCCTCACTACCAGCTGTCGGGCTATGATTACCTCCACAGTACCTCTTGGGACTGATGTAGGCTTGCTAGTAGTATTAGTTGCAGTCGCCGCGAGCCTGTGTGCCGCCTATGATGTATTAGTCTATGTACTGAACTCTGTGCATGACCCCTTTTGTAAGCTATGCCGACTACTATGTAGTAGCTATCGTGCTCCTTTCGTTATGCATGTTTCATCATGAATGATTCTTGTCTTAGCACATATTCTCAATGCTGATCTGCCCCGGTTATATATTAGCAGGATGGTTAGACTAGGTGGTCGTGGTCGTGGTGGCGATGCCCCACCACCACCTGAGTACATGGCTGGTATGATCCAACAGTTTGAACTGAACCGCCAATTCATGGAAAATATGATGGCCCAGTTTCCTCGCCCCAATATGAACCAGCAGCCAGCTCAAGTGACTCTTCAAGATTTCATACGCCTCAACCCAACCATCTACCGCAGCTCAACTCAGCCTCTGGATGCTGATGACTGGCTCCGTGACATCACCTATGAGATGGAGTCTGCTGATGTAGCCCCTGCCAGCTATGTCACCTTTGCTTCCTTCTTCTTGAAGGGACCCGCAGCTCAATGGTGGGACAGCCACAGGCGTACTCTGCCAGCTGGAACAATCATCACATGGCCAGACTTCCAAGCTGCTTTCCGTGCCCGCTTCATTCCTCAAGGAGTCATGGACCGGAAGAAGCGTGAGTTCCGCAACCTCACCCAAGGCAACAAAACTGTTGAAGCTTATCAGCGGGAGTTTCTGGACTTGTCCCGCTATGCTGAAGAAGACATTGCAACTGATGCACGCAGACAGGAGAAGTTCCGTGATGGCCTTCAAGCTGACATCAAGCTCGCACTTCTAGTGCATGACTTTGCTGATTTCTCCACCTTGGTGAACAAGGCCATCAATGTCGAAACTGGTCTGCAGGAATACCAGAGCTCTCACAGGCGCAACCGTGACACGGGCTCATCTTCGGGCCCGCCCTCACAGAAGCGTAAGATATGGATCCCGAACAGCATGTACCGTCCAAATGCATCTGCCCCAAGGCAGACCTATGCTGCACCTCGTCTGCCTCCACCACCGTCTAGGCAGTCAAGACTTCCAGCTCCACCATCCCAAGCTCCTGTTCCCACTCCGAATAATGGCTTGTGCTTCAGGTGTGGTCAACCAGGGCACCGTGCTAAAGAATGCAACCAGAACCAGAATCAACTGGCCCTTCCAGCAACTGGCCGTGGTAACAATCAGCCCCGCAACAACAATGCTAAGTCTTATGGTCGTGCTCATGCCAACCACGTTGATCTCAACGAAGCTCAAGACCAGCCTGCTACTGTGATGGGTACACTCCTCATAAATTCAGTACCAGCATCCGTTTTATTTGATACAGGTGCATCGCATTCATTCATGTCAGAAGATTTTGCATACAAGCACGACGTTAAATGTGAGGAGATGAACACCTCTGTATTGGTCAAAACCCCCGTGGGACAGTGTCAAACCTCCTTGGTTGGCATCGATGTCCCCGTGGAAATCGAAGGGCTGGAATTCTATGCCTCTCCCATTATCCTGAAGTCGTCTAACATCGACCTCATTTTGGGTATGGATTGGTTGAAAGCGCATACTGCTTCTATAGTTTGCGCCACTAAGACCGTCCATCTGCTACACCCTTCAGATGAAATAGTTGCTTACCAAGCTCATCTGGTGCAAAATGTCGAGGCAAGGCTCTATGCATTGAATGCATTGAACGCTGCACCACTCGAGGGCATTGAGAACATTCCCGTCGTGCGTGAATTCCTCGACGTCTTCCCTGAAGAACTTCCAGGGATTCCCCCTGCTAGAGCTGTCGAATTCATCATCGACTTGAAACCAGGCACAACTGCTATAGCCAAGCGACCCTACAAAATGCCGCCGCATGAACTCCTTGAGCTTAAGGAGGAAATCGACAAATCTCTTCGCAAAGGATTCATTCGCCCAAGTTGCTCTCCTTGGGGAGCACCTTCTCTCTTTGTCAAGAAGAAGGATGGGACAAACCGGTTAGTTCAAGACTACCGTCCTATAAACCAAGCTACCATTCAGAATAAGTACCCTCTTCCTCGGATCAATGATCTGTATGATCAACTGGCGGGTTCGTCAGTGTTCTCTAAGCTCGACTTGAGGTTGCGCTACCACCAGATCCGTGTTCGAGAAGAGGATATCCCAAAGACCGCCTTCGTGACTCGCTATGGTTCATACGAGTACACCGTCATGTCTTTCGGTTTAACCAATGCTCCAGCCACCTTCTCTCGTCTGATGAACTATATATTCATGGATTACCTCGACAAGTTCATCGTGGTTTATCTGGATGATATCCTGGTATTTTCCAAGAACGAAGAAGAACATGCCGAACATCTTCGACTTGTGCTGGAGAAGCTACGAGAGCATCAACTATATGCCAAGTTCTCCAAATGTGAATTCTGGCTACCGGAAGTAACCTATCTTGGGCATGTCATCTCTAAGGATGGTATTGCCGTCAACCCCGAGCGAGTTCAGGCTATTCTTGATTGGACTCCTCCCAAGAACGTTAAGCAAGTCAGAAGTTTTCTCGGTCTCGCCAACTATTGCCGTCGATTCGTCGAGAACTTCTCTAAGATCGCCAGGCCTCTGACTAACCTGTTGCATAAGGGTGTCAAGTTCCAATGGACAGACAAATGTCAGGAAAGTTTCCAGGCACTCAAAGACAAGTTGACTTCTGCTCCAGTTCTAGCTCCACCTGATACTAAGAAGGACTTTATCATTTACTGCGACGCTTCCCGTCAAGGATTAGGCTGTGTCCTAATGCAAGACCGCAAAGTGATTGCTTATGCCTCTCGGCAATTGCGCCCTCACGAAGAGAACTACCCAGTTCACGACCTCGAACTTGCTGCTGTCATTCATGCGCTGAAGCAGTGGCGACATTACCTTCTCGGTAATCGTTGCGAGATCTTCACTGACCACCAAAGTCTGAAATATCTGTTTACTCAGCCAGATCTGAACCTCCGTCAACAGAGATGGATGGAGCTTGTTGCAGACTTTGACTTGGGTATTTCCTATACGCCAGGCAAGGCTAATGTAATGGCTGATGCCTTGAGCCGCAAGTCTTACTGCAACCACCTCCAGGTTCATAAAGCTCAGCCCTCGCTTGTTGAAGAATTCAGGAAGCTGAACCTCCATATTGTTCCTCCGGGTGCACTCGCTCCCCCTCCTAAGGAGTTTGGCAAGGTGAACCTCCACGTTGTTACCCAGGGTTCCCTCAATACCCTAGTTGCTAAACCAGATCTCGAGGACAGCATCAAAAGGCTACAGAAGTATGACTCTGAAGCCCACAAGATTAAGCGCTACCTCGCAGAAGGAAAGCCCTCATTCTTCACTATTGCTGAAGATGGCACCTTATACTTCAAGGGCCGCCTAGTGGTGCCATGTGCAGAGAAAAACCTGGATATGACACAGGAAGTTATGAAAGAAGCTCATGATACACCTCTGTGTATCCATCCTGGTAGTACAAAGATGTACCAAGACATCCGTCAGAGATTCTGGTGGTCTAATATGAAGCAAGCCATTGCTCGTTATGTTGCTGAGTGTGACGTTTGCCGTCGTATCAAAACAGAACATCAAAGGCCTGCTGGAACTCTGCAACCTATCTCTATTCCTGAATGGAAATGGGACCATGTTGAGATGGACTTCGTCACTGGATTTCCCAAATCACAGAAAGGTAATGATGCTATTCTTGTCGTCATTGACCGACTTTCCAAAGTTGCACATTTTCTGGCAGTCAAAGAAACGATCACTGCTAGCCAGTTGGCAACGCTCTATATGTCCAGGATTGTTTCACTCCACGGTATCCCATTGGTTATCAGCTCAGACCGTGGCAGCTTATTCACTTCAAGATTCTGGGCAAGTTTCCAAGAAGCTATGGGAACTCATCTGTCATTCAGTACTGCGTTTCATCCTCAATCGCAAGGACAAGTTGAACGCGTCAACCAAGTCCTCGAAGATATGCTTCGAGCTTGTGTTATTTCCTTCGGCAAGAAATGGGAGGAATCTCTCCCGTATGCTGAGTTCTCTTATAATAATAGCTATCAAGCTAGTCTGAAGATGGCCCCCTTCGAAGTGTTATATGGACGAAAGTGTCGAACCCCTCTGAACTGGTCAGAAACTGGGGAACGTCCACTCTTCGGCCCGGATATTATCCAAGATGCCGAAGAACAAGTCCGCATTATTCGCGAGAATCTCAAGACTGCTCAGTCACGTCAGAAGAGTCAGTATGAACGTCATCATAAAGACATGGTCTATCAACCTGGCGAAAAGGCTTATCTTCGAGTCACACCTATGAAGGGTGCTCACCGCTTCGGGATCAAGGGCAAACTAGCTCCTCGCTATATTGGCCCATTCACTATTCTCGAAAGGCGTGGAAAAGTGGCATACCAACTGGAGCTACCGCCGAACCTTTCTCAGGTTCACGATGTGTTCCATGTGTCACAGCTCCGCCGTTGCTTCAAGGATCCAATCCGAGCTGTGGATCATGAAGTGCTCGAATTGCAGCAAGACCTCTCCTATAAGGAGCATCCGGTCCGCATTCTCGACCAAGCTGAACGCCGCACACGTCAGAAGGCGATCAAGTTCCTCAAAGTCCAGTGGTCGCACCATTCTGAAGATGAGGCCACTTGGGAACGAGAGGATCGTCTGCGCGAAGAATACCCCGCACTGTTTCCTTCTACCTCCTAAATCTCGGGACGAGATTTCTTGTAGTGGAGGAGATTTGTAACACCC
>NC_057802.1:464858243-464870154 GCF_018294505.1 Triticum aestivum | reverse complement strand
GCCACTGGCCACTGGGCCCGACCCCCCTGGCCCAATGACAAACGGGCCCCAGCGCCCCAGAACGTTTTACAAAAAATAATAATAATAATAATAATAATAATAAATTAATTAATAAAAATAAATAAATAAATAAAGAAAATAAAAGTAAAAATAATTTTAATTAATTAATTAATTAATTAACCAACTTAATTAAGTTAATTAATCCTGTTTAAATTGATTAAATAATAATTATTTAATTAAACACTAATTAACCTAAACAGTGAATGAAAGGTGGGTCCCACTGGACCCACCTGTCTGGTTTGACTGGTCAGCCGACCTGTTGACCTGCTGACGTCAGCATTGCCTCATGCTAACGTCATAATTCATTTTTGCTTAATTTAAATAATTCCAAAAATTCAAATAAACTTTGAAAATTCATATCTTTTAAACCGTAACTCGGATGAAAATGTTTTCTATATGAAAGTTGCTCAGAACGACGAGACGAATCCGAATACGCAGTCCGTTCGTCCACCACAACCCCCTAACCTATCGAACTAGCAACTTTCCCCCTCCGGTCCATCTGTCCGAAAACGCGAAACATCGGGAATACCTCCCGGATGTTCCCCCCTTCGCCGGTACCACCTACTGTCGCGTTAGGACACGCCTAGCACCGCTCATTTTCATGTCACGCATCGTCATGCTTATGTTTGCATTGTATTTACTGTTTCTCCCCCCCTCTTCTCTCCGGTAGACTACGAGACCGACACTGCTGCTGCCCAGTTCGACTACGGAGTCGACGACCCCTCCTACTTGCCAGAGCAACCAGGCAAGCCCCCCCCCCTTGATCACCAGATATCGCCTACTTTTCTCTATTCTGCTTGCATTAGAGTAGTGTAGCATGTTACTGTTTTCCGATATCCTATCCTGATGCATAGCCTATCCTTGCTACTACTGTTGTTACCTTTACCTGCAATCCTACATGCTTAGTATAGGATGCTAGATTTCCATCAGTGGCCCTACATTCTTGTCCGTCTGCTGTGCTATACTATCGGGCCGTGATCACCTGGGCGGTGATCACGGGTATATACTTATATACTATATACATGACACATGTGATGACTAAAGTCGGGTCGGCTCGTAGGAGTACCCGCAAGTGGATCTTTGTGGCGGAGCGACAGGGCAGGTTGAGACCACCCAGGTGAGAGGTGGGCCTGGCCCTGGTCGGCGTTCGCGATTACTTAACACGCTTAACGAGATCTTGGTATTTGATCTGAGTCTGGCCATTTGGTCTATACGCACTAGCCATCTACGCGGGAGTAGTTATGGGTATCCCGGCGTCGTGGTATCAGCCGAAGCCTTCTTGACGTCAGCGACTGAGTGGCGCGCGCCGGATTGGACTGGAACGCCACTAGGCTAGGTCTGCTTCCGGCCGCGTACGCAACGTGCAGGTGCGCATAGGGCGATAGGCCCAGACCCCTGCGCGCTTAGGATTAGACCGGCGTGCTGACCGCTCTGTTGTGCTTAGGTGGGGCTGCGACGCGTTGATCTTACGAGGCCGGGCATGACCCAGAAAAGTGTGTCCGGCCAAATGGGATCGAGCGTGTTGGGTTATGTGGCGCACCCCTGCAGGGAAGTTTATCTATTCGAATAGCCGTGTCCCTCGGTAAAAGGACGACCCGGAGTTGTACCTTGACCTTATGACAACTAGAACTGGATACTGAATAAAATACACCCTTCCAAGTGCCAGATACAACCCGGTGATCGCTCTCTAACAGGGCGACGAGGAGGGGATCGCCGGGTAGGATTATGCTATGCGATGCTACTTGGAGGACTTCAATCTACTCTCTTCTACATGCTGCAAGATGGAGGCTGCCAGAAGCGTAGTCTTCGACAGGACTAGCTATCCCCCTTTTATTCTGGCATTCTGCAGTTCAGTCCACTGATATGCCCCTTTACACATATACCCATGCATATGTAGTATAGCTCCTTGCTTGCGAGTACTTTGGATGAGTACTCACGGTTGCTTCTCTCCCTCTTTTCCCCCTTTTCTTTTCTATCTGGTTGTCACAACCAGATGCTGGAGTCCAGGAGCCAGACGCCACCGTCGACGACGACACCTACGACACTGGAGGTGCCTACTACTACGTGCAGGCCGCTGACGACGACCAGGAGTAGTTAGGAGGTCCCAGGCAGGAGGCCTTGCCTCTTCGATCGTTGCTACTTTTGTGCTAGCCTTCTTAAGGCAAACTTGTTTAACTTATGTCTGTACTCAGATATTGTTGCTTCCGCTGACTCGTCTGTGATCGAGCATTTGTATTCGAGCCCTCGAGGCCCCTGGCTTGTATTATGATGCTTGTATGACTTATTTATGTTTTAGAGTTGTGTTGTGATATCTTCCCGTGAGTCCCTGATCTTGGTCGTACACATTTGCGTGCATGATTAGTGTACGGTCAAACCGGGGGCGTCACACCTCGCCAGTGCCCTTCAATACTTGACCATGACGCGTCCTGATCTTGCATATGCCGTGCAGCAAGTCTGCTTACACATGCACGATCCGCGTGACGGTCATCTCGCCATCGTCAAACGTATTCTCCGATACGTCCGCGGCACTACGAGCTCCGGTCTCCTACTCCACAGCTCCTCTCCACTCGACATCGTCGCTTACTCGGATGCGGACTGGGCAGGCTGCCCGGACACACGACGCTCTACCTCCGGCTACTGTGTTTATCTTGGCGGTGCTCTCGTGAGCTGGTCTTCCAAACGCCAACCCACTGTCTCGCGCTTGAGCGCCGAGGCTGAGTATCGTGTTGTTGCCAATGCCGTTGCTGATTGTGTATGGCTCAGGCAACTCCTCGATGAGCTCGGTTCACCTCCCTCCAAAGCCACGGTGGTCTTTTGTGATAATATCTCAGCGGTGTACATGTCTACCAATCCAGTTCATCATCGACGAACGAAGCACATTGAGTTAGACATTCACTTTGTGCGTGAGAAGGTGGCTCGCGGCGAACTTCGGGTCGTTCATGTGCCTACTACTCAGCAGCTGGCTGATATCATGACCAAAGGACTCCCTACGGCGTCGTTTCAGTCATTCCGGTCCAGTCTATGCGTTTTGCCTAGCGCCAACGTATCGACTGTGGCGGGGTGTTAACAGATAGCCTAATTATTGTTTAGATATTGTGGATATCTCTAACAGATCTCGGCCTGATCTTGCTATTCTTCTTGTGCAAGACATGAGCTGTTTGTAAGGCTATTTATAGCAACTATTTCAATCAATGAAATCAGTTGCCCCAAACCGAGTTCTCCTCCTGCCGTTTGTAGTTTAGGCTCCTTCACCGGGGTTGACGATTAGCTGGTCAGCTCCGGTTCTTTATCTAATCTACTATTACTGATGTACACATATATATCTACCATGGCTAGACACCGGTGATTCGGTAGTGAACTAGCAGTGATCAAAGGTTGGACCTTGGTTGGGCTTTGGTTGATTCTGTCAATGGCAATGGTTGCCAGACTTTGATTGATTCTGGCCATGGCAATGGTTGCAAATGTATCGCGTACCAATGTGGCTGATCCCTACTTGGTCTGTTCATTTTACTTGTTTGACTGCTGCTATTCTTGCGAGGATGAGCAAATGACAACTTGTACGGTGTTTGTTTGTGTATGAAAACTGAACTTGTAGCACCTAGCTAGCAGAGTCACACCAACCAAGCCAGCTCAATGGGCGGCAGCAAAACTAGCACCGCACAGTACCGACTCAGGCGGCGCGCCATGGCGCGCCCCAACCGCTAGTACCCACTACCCAGTGATCCGTCGCAGGGTCAAAGGAGCAAAAGGTGGCTTTGGCTCCGTTCAAAAAGAGAGTAGAAAGGATAGCAAAAGGCGGTCGCGTTCTTCACCCCGTATGATTTGCATGTGTCATCCGCGCTATCATGAGATGCGGGGGAGGTGATCGGTCAGATCAGCCACTCCGCTGCGCGCTAACGTACGCACTGACATGTGGACCAATCCTGATGACTGATGCCCATAGCGCTCTACTCTCAGCTGGACCGCGATAGCATGCACACCCCTATCCCTACTCCTCCTTGCTCTCCATCCCTCTCCCTCCTCGTCGCGGCGACGAGACCGACCGGCCGGAAGTCCGGGCCTGACCCGACCCGACCTGGCCAGTAGAGGTACGGCGCCGGTACACGATCCCGTCCGTCCGCTGGAACGGGCGACGGACGGATCATGGGCGGAGGATCAACCCAAACTCACACGGAACTGGTGCAGTACGTACGACGGATCATGGACCTGTCGCGGTCACCGCTGGTTCCACGGGCCTCGCCGCACGGACTCAGAGGAGTGTGGGAGAGGTTTAATGGCGATGGGGCGATGGCTACGTACGTACTGCCAGCCTAGCTGCGGCGTGCCAGCTTCGCCTCGCATTGCATGCTCCGGCCAGAGCCCGTGAGCTTGCTCGTTGCTCGTGAACGTCCGGACTTGGAGTTGACTTGTGGTTCATTCGGCTGTGAACGTGCATCGTGTGTGGCAGGGTTCCGTGCCTACCAGATGGCGAGAAACGGGAGGTTGGTACGTAATCCCTCCGTTTTAAAATAGATGACTCAATATATTATACTAACTTCACTACAATACGTACGTATCTTTCGCGCCCGTGCCTCCAGTTTTGTTTTGTGGAAAGTAAAACAGACGCGGCGTTTTGGCTCTCAAGAGCAGATACGGTAAATTTGTTTAAAATAGTTTAAAAATTAAAAAATGATTTTTTTTGTGATGCTATGTACTCATATGCGTGAAGACCGTGTCATATTTCGTAGTGTTTGAACATTTCAGTAGCTCTCAGCAAAAAAATCAAATTTTGAACCTGTAAGAAAGTTTATTACTATTCACGTACTATTTTGACCGATTTTCTCGTTTTTTTCATGGGCACCACAGATGTTCGAATAAGCTAAAATTTGGCATGAACATCATGCATTGGAACATCTTCCACCTAAAAAATCAGAATTTTTTGAACCTTTTAAGTTTTTTTTTTAATTTACTGTTCACCAAGTGCATATGAGCCCGGGCACCAAATTGAATATCCGAACAGACTTCTACTACTCCGGCATTACTTGTGGTCACACTACTTTTCTATCTTGTTTAGTTTTAAATGTGAATGAACGAGAGAGGTGGACATGATGTTGTTAGTAATACGTATGTGCTTGTGTTAAAAAAAGTACTCTCTCCGTTAACTAGGTCTTCTTTAATTACAAAATGATTATTCATAAGATCCTAACAAAGTGCTTTCTTCGTTCCAAAATATTTGTCATGGTTAAAGGAGGGTTGTGACTTTATCTGAAATGCATGAGATTTGACAATGTTGCGTGCTTTTGAAATAATCGGTATTTTTAACATCAAGTAACAACTAGTATGATTCTCCGGCACGGCAACAAATGTAATAGTTTTGGCCAGATTCCGTTTTCATCTGCAAATCTTGCCCTTACAAGTATTTGTGGGTGTAAGATTTTATTCACCCGGGGAATCTCTTAGTAAAATAGGATGGTTTAATCGTGCGGGAGTGCCACTCGCGTACAAATAGGAAAAAACATGAATGTGGATGTATCACGAGGCACTTACTTTTCATTTAGCGTTGTCTCCCCATGCTCCCATCCGTGCTCCCACTTCATCTTACGGTTGTCTTTTTTTCCTTTTTCTTTCTAATCTAATCATCTTCCCCCTGATTTTAAGGTGGTGGGGCCGGGCCTTATTTTGTTCCAATCAAATCAAGCTACGTACGCGGGAGCGCAAATGGGCACACGCGCGGGGAGCAGGCAAGTCTCATCCCCTCTTGTATATCTCCAGATGATTGTTTGGTTTCTCCCGAAGATCTTCAGATGAGTGTAATGTCAATAGTGTGCACACACACATACTAGTAAGTCATAGTAGTTGCAAATCCTTGGATGTATTACACAAAACGAAGATCCTTGAATGGTTGTAATGACAATATTATATAATTCCCTAGATGTTTTGAAAAGGTGGCATCATGTTTAACGATTCTATCAGCGATATGTGCATTATGTGAAACAAATAACGCAGATTTAGATACACTTTTTTACTGCTGTGATTTTTGTAACTACAAGCAAAGAAATTGGAAAATTGAGATCAAAGTTTAACTATGAAGAACACAAGCACAAAATTAACCAAAAGAGGGACTACGTGAAACATAACCTCTTGATGCGGAGCATCCCAAGGTCATCCCCATGGACCTACCATCGTCTCACCAAGTGCCTAGTGGACCCATGACTCGATCACGTGCAAGAGCTCTCGGAACCGAGGTGACACCTCTCCTCTCACAATTCCACTTCGATGAGCATGAGACATGGCTACTACCTCAAACGGAGACATTGTGCATACTCAGGTATCAAGGAGTTAGCCATGGAGACGCCAAGGAGCAAGGAGAATCCGAAGAGGAAGATGGACGTGAAGACGGAGAAGAAAACAGCCAAGTCCCAGGCTGGCCGGATGATCCGGACGAGGTCCCGGACGATCCGGACCCCAGCCCGGACGATCCGGCTAACCTAACCAGAGAGCATCTGAAGCTGCACCATATAGCCGGATCATTCGGACCGAGTCCCGGATCATCCGGACCCATCCGGACATCCGGACTTGCCGCGCCGCCCCAACACTGCCGGACCATCCGGATGCCGACCCGGATCATCCGGACCCCCGAAGCCCGGATCATCCGGACCAACACCCGGATCGTCCGGCCACCGCCTGCGTGCGTGACTTGGGCCGAGGCCCGTGTACCCATTTCGTTCCCTCACTTACCCCTTCGCCCCTTGGGCTATAAATAGACCTCCTCCTCCCCATTTTTAGGGTTAGCAAAGTAGTAGCTCATATGTGAGGATAGCTTTTGCTCATCCATACGGATCATCTCCTCGAGAGTGACCGCGGCCCCTCTTCAGAGAAGATCCACGTGGATTCAAGACCCCCTCTTGGGTGGCCCCATCAAGTCCTCCTCACGGAGAAGAACCGGTTACCGTTTGTATCGTCCGTTGTTGACTTTGGATCGTGTATTCGCACTTGTGTTTCGAGGATCTAGCATATGTGTGACTATATCTTGTTGGTTTAGTGATTCCTCTTGTGTTTTCCCTCGTTTACCCCTCGTGTTCTTCGTGTTCTTGGACGGGATTCGCTCCTTTCGTGAAAGATCGGCCGTTTAGGGTTCCACCCCACATCACCTCTGCTACTGAAAATTACTTAGTCTTCGCCCCGCCCTCTCACTCGCACCTCAACCCGCACCGGCGCCTGATTTGGTCATTACCATGTTCGTCGACATCGCATTCGACGTTGGCCACTCCCTCTCTCTTCCATCTCGCACTCACGCATCAAGGAAATTGTGTGCGTGTAGAAATCAATAAAATCAACTGAATTTTGACATTCCATAACTATTAGTATGGTGTTAAGGCATGACATGAAATGCAATAGTTTTGACTGAATTTCATTTTTATATGAAAACCTTGCCCTCGACATGTGTTTGTAGTGTTAAGCTTTTGTTCAAGTCGGATTTTTTTTAAAGATGGTTCTTCACCACATCCTATGAAGGACACATACAAATAGGGAAAGGACGTCTGTGTAGTTGTGTCACGAGACATTTACTTTCCATTTGTTGTTAGGATTTGGGGGGGGGGAGGGGGCGATATTTGGATGATTGTAAGGCCAATAATATGGACAAAGGTATGCTAACAAGTCATAGTTATAAACCCAAGGATTTAGATCTCCATTTAAAGAATAAACGAAGAGTTGCACCTTGTTCGACGACTCTACCAACAATACATGTATGATGCTAAGGCACACACCCAAATGCAATAGTTTTGGCCAGATTTAATTTTGTATGTAAATCTTGCCCTAGGCGTGTGTTTGTGGTCGTAAGATTTTATTCAACCGGAATTTTTTTTGTTAAATAGGATGCTCCTCCTACTCGTCTCCACCGCTACATCACCACACACATCCCTCTCTTGGACCCGTGTCCAACAAAAGCACGATACCATCTGCCCTGCCTGCGCGTTGTCGCATAGAAATAGGAAGAAACAACATCAGTGTACTTGTGTTATGAGACATTTACTTTTAAAAGTGCATTTATCGCTTTATGGTATTTTAGTGATGATAATGTGGTTAGTGGAACTAATGATGGTCGTAACATTTATCTCAGGTCATTGCTTCCATAGATATTTACGATGGAGATGGTTGACTCCCCACTTCAAAAAGATCAAAGGTGTGGTTTGCGGCGACTTGAAGGTTTTATTTTGGTTTGATATGAGTCGTAGGATCACCGCACTATTAATAGGGGTTAAGTTGGAAGATCGACGGTGTGGGAACATACTAAACTTATACAATAGCCCTCCTAAGACTGTCACCAAGGAAATGCCTCACATCCATCCACTTCACGCTCTCTCGGTGGGCCTAAGGGGTGTGTGCCCAAAGTCACGGGTCACCCCCGTGCGCAGAGTCATGTCCGCACGGGCTGATGGTTAGTTCTCTGGACACCTTGTGTGCTCGGGGTCCTTGACTCCCATGTGCATGGGGAGTGCACAACCTTCTGGACACCCCGTGCGGTCCTGGACCCTGTGCCCACGGGGTGGTGTTTCGGTCTCTGGACATCTCGGGCGCACGAGGCTAACTTGAAACGTGCGCATGGGGTCCAACGGTTGAAAATGATCACCACTTGGAGAGCACTATATAAAGAGGCCTTCTTCTACCTCAAACCCTAATCCTTCTGCCTAGGATCAGCCACCATTTTCAAACTCCTCATTTTACTCATTCCTCTCAGTGCCTCCACCCACACTTGTTGATACTTTAGGAATTGAGGGAGCAAAAGGCCCGATCTACACTTTGACCAAAACAATTCGTATTTTTCGCAAGATTTCTTCACCAACGACTTGTTTCTCTTGGAGCTTGGGCTCCTAGGTGGTTAGGCTTCTGTGACGCCCCCGATTCAATCATACACTAATCATACACGCAAATGTGTACGATCAAGATCGAGGACTCACGGGAAGATATCACAACACAACTCTAGACACAAATTAAAATAAAACAAGCTTTATATTACAAGCCAGGGGCCTCGAAGACTCGAATACATAAGCTCGAAAACACAAGAGTCAGCGGAAGCAATAATATCTGAGTACAGACATAAGTTAAACAAGAATGCCTTAAGAAGGCTAGCACAAAAGTAGCAACGATCGAAAAGGCAAGGCCTCCTGCCTGGGACCTCCTAACTACTCCTCGAAGCCGAACTCCATGTAGAAACATCCTCGGGATCTCTAGCTCCTGGACTCCAGCATCTGGTTGCGACAACCAGGTAGAAGGGAAAGGGGGAAAAGAGGGAGAAAAGCAACCGTGAGTACTCATCCAAAGTACTCGCAAGCAAGGAGCTACACTACATATGCATGGGTATATGTGTAAAGGGCCATATCGGTGGACTGAACTACAGAATGCCAGAATAAGAGGGGGATAGCTAATCCTATCGAAGACTACACTTCTGGCCACCTCCATCTTTCAGCATGCAGAAGAGAGTAGATGGTAAGTTCACCAAGTAGCATCGCATAGCATAATCCTACTCGGCGATCCCCTCCTCGTCGCCCTGTTAGAGAGCGATCACCGGGTTGTATCTGGCACTTGGAAGGGTGTGTTTTATTAAGTATCCAGTTCTAGTTGTCATAAGGTCAAGGTACAACTCCGGGTCGTCCTTTTACCGAGGGACACGGCTATTCGAATAGATAAACTTCCCTGCAGGAGTGCACCACATAACCCAACACGCTCGATCCCATTTGGCCGGACACACTTTTCTGGGTCATGCCCGGCCGCGGAAGATCAACACGTCGCAGCCCCACCTAGTCACAACAGAGAGGTCAGCACGCCGGTCTAAATCCTATGCGTGCAGGGGTCTGGGACCATTGCCAGTTGCACACTTGCACGTTGCGTACGCGGCCGGAAGCAGACCTAGCCCCCTTAATACAAGTGCGAGCTTACGGTCCAATGCGGCGCGCGCCGCTCAGTCGCTGACATCACGAAGGCTTCGGCTGATACCACGACGTCGAGTGCCCATAACTGTTCCCGCGTAGTTGGTTAGTGCGTATAGACCAAATGGCCAGACTCAGATCAAATACCAAGAACTCGTTAAGCGTGTTATTTTTAAGTATCCGCGGACGCCGACCAGGGCCAGGCCCACCTCTCTCCTAGGTGGTCTCAACCTGCCCTGTCGCTCCGCCACGAAGTAACAGTCGGGGCCGTCAGGAACCCAGGCCCACCTCTACCGGGATGGAGCCACCTGTCCTTTCAGCCCCCTCATCAGAATCACTTGCGGGTACTCAACGAGCTGACCCGACTCTAGTCACCACATGTGTCATGTATATAAAGTATATAGTATATAACCGTGATCACCTCCCGAAGTGATCACGACCCAGTAGTATAGCATGGCAGACGGACAAGAGTGTAGGGCCACTGATGGAACACTAGCATCCTATACTAAGCAGTAGGATAGCAGGTAAGGGTAACAACTGTAGCAACAATGACAGGCTATGCAACAGAATAGGATTAACCGAAATCAGTAGCATGCTACACTACTCTAATGCAAGTAGTATAGAGAAGAATAGGCGATATCTGGTGATCAAGGGGGGGGGCTTGCCTGGTTGCTCTGGCAAGGAGGGGTCGTCAACTCCGTAGTCGTACTGGGTAGCAGCGGCGTCGGTCTCGTAGTCTACCGGAGAGAAGAGGGGGAAGAAACAATAAATATAATGCAAACATAAGCATGATGATGCAAGACATGATAATGAGCGGTGCTAGGTGTGCCCTAATGCGGTAGTAGGTGATACCGGCGAAAGGGGGAAACATCCGGGAAAGTATTCCCGGTATTTCGCGTTTTCGGATAGATGAACCGGAGGGGGAAAGTTGCGTGTTCGATATGCTAGGGATGTGTGGCGGACGAACGGGCTGCGTATCCGGATTCGTCTCGTCGTTCTGAGCAACTTTCATGTACAAAGTATTTCCATCTGAGCTACGGTTTATTTTATATTAATTCTTAAAGTTTTAATTCAATTTTGAAATTAATAGATTTTAATTAATTACAAAAGGTAATTATTGGATCAGCGTGACATCAGCATGATGTCAGCAGGTCTACAGGTTGACTAGGTCAACCCTGGCACGTGGGGCCCGTTTGTCATAGTCTCGGGTTAATTAAACATGGTTAATTAGTTAACTAAAATGATTAGGTTAATCTAATACAAAATTAATTAAGTTAAATAATTCTTTAATTAAT
This sequence comes from Triticum aestivum, assembly GCF_018294505.1. Classification (NCBI taxonomy): domain Eukaryota; kingdom Viridiplantae; phylum Streptophyta; class Magnoliopsida; order Poales; family Poaceae; genus Triticum; species Triticum aestivum. The sequence goes on along the minus strand of NC_057802.1, from coordinate 464,858,891 downwards.
ATTTTTATTTAATTTTAATTTTAATTTAAAAACTTCTCCTTTTTTTATTAAAGTTTAGGGGCTGGGCCCCACTTGTCATAGGAGCAGTGGGGGCCTTAGCGGGCATGGGCGCTAACGGGCGCAGGGGCGGGCGCTGCGGGTGCGGGCACCCGAACTGGACGCGGCCAGTCGGAGCCACGGCGAGGGGGAAAACGCCGGCGCCGCGACGCCACGGCGCGGCAAAAAGGGAGGAGCAAGGCGGGCGCTGGAGCGCCGGAGGTGGCCGCGGGCGTGAGGCGTGGCGCAGCCGAGCGTGGAGCGCGCCGGGGCGGGCGACGGACGAGGCTAGCGCGCATGCTCACCGCGAGCACGAGCACCGGGCGGCGCGTGAACGACCGCGGGACGGCGCGAGGAGCATTGAGGAAGGGAGGCCGGGGGCCTCACCGCGGATCCGTAAGGTCAAGGGCAGCGTGGCTCCGGGAGGAGTCGGGGAAGCGAGATCTGGCGACGGGGCGGCAACTCGACGACGAGGTCGCTCCGGGCGGCGTCGGGCGATGGCGGTGTGGCACCGGTGACATGGTGGTGGTTGGCGACGGCGTCAGGGCGATCGGGGCGCCCAGATCCAAAACGGGGAGGAGGAGGTCGTCGCCGGCGAGTTGAGGGCCGGCG
>NC_057802.1:464835894-464857832 GCF_018294505.1 Triticum aestivum | reverse complement strand
CTGCCCCGATCCAAAAGGGGATCGGGGAGAGTGGGGGGGAGTGCGTGGGGGTAGCAGTGAGTTAGGGTTTCGGGGGGATAAGGGAGTGGGTGGTTCGGCCGGTTGGGCCTTTGCCCAGTTGGACCGGTGGCCTGCTGGGTCGAGGCCCAGTTGGGGGGGTCTTTCTTCTCTTTTACTTTTCTGTTGATCTTCTTTTTATTTATTTCTTTTCTGTTTTCACTTATCTCTTAAGTTTATTTAGTTTTATTAATTAGTGCAATAGATCCTAAATTGGTAGTTCTAATTATACCACAAGTTGGGAACTTTAAATAAAGTAGTTTTCATTTGTTTTAATTTTTTCAAAGCGTTTAAATAATTGTTTTTGCTACCATTTAAAACATTTTAGAGTAGTCTAACATTTTATAAAAGTGTGATTTCTCCACCATAAATACCTATGCATTATTTGGCACAACTCAAACATTTTAGTTTTAGTGTTTGAAAACTTTTACCGTTTGACTTGATTTTGAATCTGAATTTGAATCGGTTTCAAACTAACGCAAGATTAGGAACAATAACCGTGGTGACGTGACATCATTAACAGAGGTTTACCGTAGCTTAATTATCCGGGCGTCACAACTTCCTTCAGAAGCTTCATTTCTTGTGGTGTGCTCTGAAGATGTATGGAAAGGTGTGATGGTTGCCTTCAAGACCAACCCGAATGATTTGAGGCTCATCCGTTGGAGTGGTGCCAAAGTACTTTGCATTATATACTTGTGGACTTGCTAATTATATTGCTGTCTGTCTTACTTTGGCTTGAGCTTGCTTGCCATATAAGTTGTGTTCATCTAGTTGCATATTTAGATAACTTAGTTTATCCGTAAATCCCTAAAATTGATAATTAAGCTTAAAATTTGTAGTCTCCTAGTCGCCCTCTCTAGTCGACAGCGTCGATCCTTTCAACTTTCAATTTGTCATTTCAAGAATAGACATATCTTGCTAATATTCAGATTATAGTTTTTTTTCTCGGAGTGATCTTCAGATGCTTGTAATGCCAATAGTATGCACAAACACATGATATCAAGTCATAGTTGTAAATCCAAGGATTTGGATCTTCTTCGGAAGAAAAGGAAGTTTTACACCTTATTCGAAGATTCTACCAACAATGCTAAGGCACGACACCCAATGCAATAGTTTTGGCCAACTTTATATTTAAATAAAACACTTGCCCTTGAGTGTGTTTGTGGCTATAAGATTTTATCCCCTCGGGAAATTTCTTTGTATAATAGGATGCCCCTCTCATTCGCTATTGTTGTCGCTCGTTCGCCATACATGCCCCTTTCTTACACGCCCTCTCTTGAACGACACCATTCACATGCCCACGCGAGGACACATACAAATAAGAAAGAAAACATCAATAAAGTTGTGTTATGAGACATTTACTTTCAAATTGTCGTTTCGAGAATAGATATCTCTTGCATATATTTAGATGATTACTTTTTCCGCAGATGATGTTGGGATGACTGTAACACCAATGGTATGCACAACATACATGCTACAAGTCGTAGATGTAAAACCGGTGATTTGGATCTTCTTTCAAATAAAACAAAGATTTACACCTTTTTTGGCCATTCTACCAACGAATACATGTATGATGCTAAGGCACGACACCAAATGTAATAAGTTTGGCCAAATTTAATTTATATGAAAATTTTGCCCTCGACGTATGTTTGTGGCAGTAAGATTTTGTCCAACCATGAATTTTCTTTGTAAAATAGCATGCCCCTTCTACTGGCTGCCGCCGCTCGCCCGCCACACACTATGTTGGATCCATGGCCCGCAGGAGCATGATGCCATTCATCCACCCGTGCGCCGCACAAGTACAAATAGGGAAAAACATCAGTGTAGTTGTGTCATGATATATTTACTTTCAATTTGTCATTTAGGAATAGGTTTCTCCACGGGATCTTCAAACAATTATAAATGCCAATGTTATGCACAACACACATGCTAGCAAGTCATAGCTGTAAACCCGAGATTTGGATTTTCTTTTGAAGAAAACAAAGATTTACACCTTGTTCAACGATTCTACCAAACAATACACATGCTAAGGCACGACACTGAATGCAATAGTTTTGACCAAATTTATCTGTATAAGAAACTCTTGCCCTCGACCTGTGTTTCTAGTCAGTAAGATTTTTTTCAAGCAAAAAAATCTTTGTAAAATAGGATGCTCCACCCACTCGCTGCCGCCGCTCACTAGCCACAATTCTCTTGGACCCATGCCCTGCAGGAGCATGACACCATCCGTCTGCCTGTGTGCCGGACGCGTACAAATAGGGGGAAACAACATCAATGTAGTTGTGTTATGAAACATTTATTTTCAATTTGTCGTTTTGAGAAAAGATATATCTTGCATATATTCAGTTGATTGTTTTTTCTCTCCTTGTGATCTTTGGATGATTACACCGCCTATAGTATGCACAACACACATGCTAGTAAACCCAATGATTTTGGAACTTATTCTGAAGAAAACGAGGATTTACACCCTGTTTGACGAGTTTTGTAATTCGAGAGGATCTTAGCACTGTAGAAACAAAATACATGGGTTGTGCATATGGCAAAGGTCATTTTCTTTGGCAACCAAAGGCAATATGATTATATTGCCAATAGTATGCACAACACACATGTTAGCAAGTCGTAGATGTAAATCCAAGGATTTAGATCTTCTTTAGAAGACTAGACAAGTGCCCGTGCGTTGCAACAGGGATATAAACATTCTGGCAGATTAGCTCTTGACTGTGCGTCTATTATTATATTGATGCGCTAAAGTCTTAGCAAGTTTTTGTATGCAATCGCCAGATTTACTTGCCATTTTATTGTTAAGCACTTATTTGGTAAAAATTTAATTACTTACCAAACAAAATGTGTTTTTTGGTAAGTTAATAAAACATGAGACAATTGATTCTATTTTAGGGAGAATGGATGGGAGAAAAATCAGAGATGAGAGAAAAAAATCAAAGAGGAGAAGAAAAGAGTGGGACATATATAAGGAAGGTTATGCGAAAGTGAGGTGAAATGGGAACTTTATGTTCTTTTTAAGTAGTAGAGATTACTTGCCATTTTATTGTTAAGCACTTATTTGGTAAATAAATAATTACTTACCAAAAAAATGTGTTCTTTTGGTAAGTTAATAAAACATGAGACAATTGATTCTATTTTAGGGAGAATGGATGGGAGAAAAATCAGAGATGAGAGAAAAAATCAAAGAGGAGAAGGAAATAGTGGGACATATATAAGGTTTGACGAAAGAGAGATGAAATGGGAACTTTACGTTCTTTTTAAGTAGTAGAGAAAATGAAGACATTTCCACCTTGTTCGATGATTCTACCAACTATACATGTATGATGCTAAGGCACGACATCCAATGCAATAGTTTTGGACAAATTTATTTCTTTATGAAAATCTTGTCGTCCACATGTGTTTCTGGTGGTGAGATCTTGTTCAACCAAGTTTTTTTGTTTGTAAAATAGGATGCTCCTCTCGTCTGCTCCCGCTCGCTCCTACGCATGCCCTTCTCTTGCGCGCCCTCTCCTGGACGCGCGCCCCTCAGGAGCATGGCACCATCCGTCCATCTGTGTGCTGGACGTGTGCAGAAAGCAAAAAACATCAATGTAGCTGTGTTACGAGGCATTTACTTCCAATTTATCGTTTGAGAACAGATATCTCTTGCATATATTCATATGTTTGTTTCTACTCCATGCGACATTTGGATGATTGTAATGTTATGCTACCAACTCGTAGTTGTAAGTCCAAGGATTTAGATCTTCTTTTGAAAAAACTCGAAGATTTGCGCCTTGTTCGACGATTCCACCAACGTATGATGCTAAGGCACGACATTGAGTGCAATAGTAGTGGCGAAATTGAATTTCATACAGAAATGTTGCCCTCGTCATGTGTTTGTGGCCGTAAGATTTCATTCAACCGGAAAATTTCTTTGCAAGATAGGATGCGCCTCCCCCCCAACTCTTTGTCGCCGCTCGCTCGCCACACACACTCCTAGACCAGGACCCGGGGGAACACAACACCATCCGCCCGCTCGTGCGCCGAACGCGTGCAAATAGGAAGAGACAGCATCAATGTAGCTGCGTTATGACACATTTACTTTCCATTTGTCATTTCAAGAACAGATATCTCCTGCATGTATTCAGATGATCGCTTTTTTCTCCGGGGCGATCTTCGGATGATTACAACACCGACAACATGCACATTGCACAACACGCATGCTAGAAAACCCGAGGATTCGGATCCTCTTTCGAAGAACATGAAAATTTAAACCCTATTCGACTGATTTTTATAACTCAAGAGGATCTTATCATCTTATCATCATGGAAACAAACACATGGGTTGTGCATATGGCAAATGTCATTTTCATTGGCAAACAAAACAAAGGCAGTAGAGCGCGCCCTCAAGCAGTGGTGACTTTTCTTGCGAGAAGGGTAGGCGACTCGATGGCCATGGGCCACGGGAAGGAAACGTGACCGCTGCTCATCATGGTTAACGGCGAAGGTAGCAACGGAGCAGAGCACGCAGGCCACCTTTTTTGCCACCCCAACCAAACCGCCTCGTCCTCTTCACCTCTCCTACGCCCGCCCCCACAAACCCCAAACCCCAGTCTGTGCGCGAGTACGTACGCTCTCGGCTCTCCTCCCTCCCACTCGCACCCGCTGCCTGCCGCCGCTCGCTCGCTCGCCCACCGCGCGCACACGCCCATCTCGTGCGAGCCCCACCTAAACCGACGACCCCCGCGGGAGCACGCCGCCGCCCGCCGCCGCCGGCGGCATTGCAAGGTGCGTGCGCGAGCCGATCGTCCTCCCCTCCCCTCCGCGGCCGGCTCCGTCTGCCGCGCTCTTCCCCCTGTCGCCCGCTGCTCACGCCCCTCCCTCGTCCCCGCAGGTGCGCAAACCGCGGGCGCGGCCCCGTCTCCCTCCGCCCGCCCGCCTACCTGGCTCCGGCTCCAGCGCACGGAGAAGCGGCTCGTCGGCTCCACGGCGGTGGCGGCCATCGCTCGCGCCGCCCTGGCGCGCCCCTGCTCCCGCGTCTCCGCATCTGGCATCGTCGCGGTACGAACCTATCACGCTGCTGCACGCGCGTGTCTTTGTTTCATTCTCGCCATCTCGGGTTAATCGCAACAACGGCATGGTTTCAGTAGACCGATTGCTGTCAAATATCGCTGTGGTAGAAGGCCCAATTCGTTTGCCGATTTATTCGGGATTTTTTTCTTCAGTTAGTACTCTGTTTGCGAATTGTCTGCAACTTTGTGTGGAACTGTGGATCCATCTGCCAGTTCTTCGATTTTCCTCCTCTTGTTGCGAATTGACCACTAGGGGAGATCTTTCCTTGTCCTCCTCAAAATCCCCGTTGGGCCTCGGTTTTTTCCTCATTGTACCAAATGAAGCCTCGAGCAAGAGGTTTGCTGCGGCGGGGATCTCTAGTCTGGGGTTGCAACTTCACGGGGGTGGAGGAGGATCACTGCGGCTTCTCCTCATGGGTCTTCCTAATTATAGCGTTCGGTGATAGCTTTGTTCTTGAACAATTATTCCATATGCAAAGCTGTACTCGCTGCAGAGCATTTTCCTTCCTTTTTGGGTGTTTTTTCACGGAGCTTTTCACTGTTCCTGTCCTGTTCGTCTCCCAGAATCTTACTACTGTATTTCTACTTCTTCCTCAAATAATTTACGGAGCTTTTCTCAGTGTTCTCGTTTTCAATTCCGTTTGTTTTGCTCGCTTTGTTTGATGAAAAAAGAGTTTGGTAATTTCTGTTCCTGCAAATTCCGCCCCCGGTTTCGCCGTCGGGGCGTCAGTTCAATTAAACCCAACCCCTTCATGCTGTCTCGGGCTACGCACGTACTTTTACTCTTTTGCAGCGGGCGTAGACTCCCGGCCCACGGTTGGCTGCACTTTTGTTTTGTGCGCACACTTGAATGCAATAGAACTACATTTAATATACTTTAATCATACACGGTTGCATAAACAAATCGCTCCCAAATGATGGCCCAAATCACGGGAGAAAACATTCTACAAGTGGTACTACTACTACTCTTTTTTGAATTGTTTGGATTGCTTAGATTAGTTGTAAGCATGGTAAAGATCTGGCATCTTTATCCTGCAAAAAAGAAAAAGATCTGACATCTTTAGGCTTCGTTTGGCCTGAGTGGATTGGAGGGGTTTCAAGAGGATTTTCCTCGCGTGGGCCAGAAACCCCAAAAAAACCGTCGGCCCATTTGGTACAGGGGGTTTGGATGGGCGGATCCTCTCTAATCCCCCTTCGATCCTCCCGAACCCACGCCACTCAGAACCCTTGTCGAAGGACTCAGGGAATCTCTCGACCGAGCGCACGCCGCCAGCCACGGTGGGGAGGAGCCCCGCCGCCGGATCTTCAACGCCGCCGCCACCAAGGGGAAGAGCCCCGCCGCCGCCACCGAGGGGAGGAGCCCCGCCGGCGAGAGGAGGAGCCCGACGCCGCCCGACGCCGGCGTTACTCCAGAATACTGGCGTTCTCCCTGGCGGTAAGTCATCGCCGCCTCTCCCCTCCTCTCCCCACCTCTGTCCTAACCCTACCCGGCGAGCTCGCCAAGAACGTTGTCCTCTTCTAGCCCCTCATCGACCCTAACCCTACCCGGCGAGATTGCCGTGATTTTCTGATGGTGATGGTGATGGTCTGATGGATCTTGGGGGATTGACAGTTTGTAAACTACATTTTTCACCGTAGGTGGTGATCTGATGTTGATGGTGATTGAAGTGTGGTGTAGAGCTGTTAATTAGTGATGGTCTGATGTTGTGGTATCTGAAGTCTAAACGACATCTTTCTTGTTTGTAGCCGCTGTTTACTAATTCATGAACAAATCTACTGCCTTCCTTTCTTTGTCATTTGTATTTGTATATACTGTATACTCTGATTTGGGTGCTTGTTCTGATTTGTATTTGTATATACTGTATACTCTGATTTAGATTTGTCCTTGCACTAGCGACTGACATAGCAAAGTGAATCGTCCCGCCGCACAGGTCAACCGGGACAGAGAGATTCACTGGCTTTGCTGGTGTGCATTATGATGTTTCCGAGATGAGATCACTCGGCAAAATTTTACAAATGGGTTTTAAGGATACCTGTTTGTAAAATTTTACAAAATTTCCGAGTGGAATCAGTGTTTGGCAATAAAGGAACAGTGATGATACATGTTTGTTTAAGTAATATAGAGTATAGTTGTTCTTGCTGGATCGAGAGCACCTATGCTAGCTTAGATATGATACATGTTTCTTCCACAGCCCAAAGGGGATTAGCTTCTTCTCAGCCATTGGAGTAATGGACAGTGGGTGTATTTAGACTAAATCGTTCGTTTCCTTGGCTTGGATCAGCACTAACTAAATGTGCTGCCTCCAGTAGTGCAATAACTCACTCTACAGTGCATCATAAATTGTTTGCTCATCAGACTTTGTTGTGAGTTTTCTCTTCCACGAAAAAACTGTTCGGTCTGGAAGTTTCTGTATTCTGTATGTAGTTGGCTGATTTTGGAGCAATGGATTGTGTTATGAATGTGTAATCTCTCGCTGCTTGTTGGTCTGAAGAAATATTCATGGGACTGCCCAGTAAATGTTCAACGTTACTTGCGTGTCACATCAGATTCTTCTTGCTTTTGTGTTTGTTACTATTTGATTTAATCTGGAAGTAGTTCTGTACCTCTTGATGTAACTCTAACAAGGCCATGAAATAATTCATACTATTTCTTCATTGTACTTTTCCCTTTGCAAACAGTCTACAGTCTCTGAAGTTGAACGGAGCTTGCCTTTGTTCACTTTTTAATTTTGTATTTTGTGATGGAGGCGCTACGGTTCCATATGCACGATCTATAGTTGTTGTTAAAAAATCTCTGCCATGCAGTTGTGCTCTTGATAGTAGTAATAATGTACAGTAAGATTTTAGGTCGATGATCCATTTCATATAATTCCTTGAAATATATCTGATCATTGTTGTTTATGCAAGGGAAAAGTCTCTTTGTTTGCTGACATGAATTTTGTTTTCCCTCCAGGTCCCACTGAACCAGGTTGAGAAGTGGAACAAGCAGAGGAAGAATGTGACGTTGGCAGGGTCCCTCGAAATCGTCTGTTTGAGAGTCTCGGTTGCTTTTGTGTCTGTGCTACTGCTGTCTTATGGTTGGAATTTATGCTCCTGTCATGTACTCTTCCAACAATAGTTAAGCATGCAGAACATCAAGTGATGCTTTTTTCTATATTGCATAAATAGTTAAGCATGCTTATGTATTCTCAGCATGCTTTTTTCTATGTTGCATAAATAGTTAAGCATGCTTATGTATTCTCAGCATGCTTAAATATACGCATGTCTTGCCTAGGACTTTTCTCTATGTTCCAAGTCATGCTGATGTAAGAGAATATGTTGCTGTTATGTGACAGCGCAATTATGTGATGATATATTGATTCCAAGTCAAGCAAATTATGTTGTTCATGTGAAGAACTGTTGCAAGATTAGATTTTTAACTGTTTTACAATATTTTAATTCAATATGGCAATCCCTTTCTGTCAAACAGTGTTTTGTACGGAGGGGGATTTGAGGGATGTGTGGCTGGAGGGGGATTTTGAGGTTTCAAGGGGATTGGGTGAAAGAGGGGGATTCACCAAATCCCCTGGAATCCTCTCCTCCCAAAACCTCCACAATCCCTTGCTGTCAAACAAGGCCTTAGGAGAAATGCTGGCAGTAACACGTTTTGCAATTTCCCCCCGCAAGTTTGTACTATTGTCACCCATTGCCTCTCTGAATCGGTGGAGGTGTATGCAGCACGATTCTTCTGTGCTCAGCTTGCGTATGTGCCGCCACCTGCTGAATCTCGTGGGGAAGGGGATGTGTGTGGGAGTAGTCTTTCTTGTGCCCTGCGGTCCGTCGCTTTTCCTTTCCTCCCTGTGCAGGAGGTGGCATCCCTGCCTGCCTGCCTTGCATTTATGATGCTGCATGCTTGGTTTTGTGCCATCTGATCTGAGATGTAAAGCTGCACCCCTTGCATGCAATATTTACTATAGCATTTCCCGTTATAGGAAAACAGTGGAGTGGCTTGTGAATTTTGTGGTGGATGGATGTTTCATGGGCATCCTGTGTCCTACAGTTCGACTCCCCTGCTTCTTGGGCTTTAGGGAGGGTTTTTTCCACTTGTGCTGCTGTTTTTTCTCCTTTGTGTTTCCTGGGTTTGTCATGCTACTGTGCACTTTTTTTTGGACACAACACCACTGGCATTGTACCGAGTCTCTTGGCTAGATGGTAGGGGGCAGTGCTAAGTGAGAGTATTTGTAACTCGTGGTTCTTCAGTTGTGCTGTATGATTTTGACTGTACTAGGATGGGCTTGCTTGTTTACTCATTCTTGTACCTTGACCTGAGCATTACTTACATGAAGCTGACTGCTGTTTCTTATTTTTCTTCAGGAGTTCAGGGTGTATTTCTGAGGGGAGCGTATGAACTTCGGTTGAGTTGAGTTTCGTCTGCTGTAGTTCCGTTGTAACTAACAGCAGCAAAGAAAGGGCGTCATGTTTGAGAAGGTAGTCAGTGTAAATCCCTGCTTGAGCTCTATCATTGCACAACTTTTGATTGCTCATTTACATCAAAGTGTGATTAAAATCTACAAGTTCTGTAATAAACAAGCCATTTGTTTTGAAGCCTTGAACATCCAGTCTGGCTCAAATAAATAAAACCCTGAGTATCACTTTGATTGCTGGTTCCTCATATGCTAAAGGAAAAGTTGAATTTCTTTTTGTTCTGGATCACATAGAATATCTCATTTTTTTTAGCATTGACATAGTGAACATGACGAACTTTTGACATGTCATGTGCTATGTGGTTCTTTGAAAGCCACTGACATGTTTAATCTCTTATGCAGATTGAACATCACACAAGTCCAAAGAACATAATAGCAATGGGATCTCGAAGCATCTGCCTTCTCATTCTTCTTGTGATCTTCATCCCCAGTTCTGTCATGTCTGAATCAAGTGATATAAAAAGTTTATTCACTCTGAGGCACTCAATTGCTGAAGAAAAGGGTTTCCTCCGCAGCTGGTTTGATTCAGAAACTCCCCCTTGCAGCTGGTTAGGTATAACCTGTTCGGGGCGTAGCGTTGTGGCCATAGACTTGTCCTCCATGCCACTCTACGTCCGGTTTCCTTCATGCATTGGGGCATTCGAGTCGCTTGTTCTGCTGAACTTAAGTGGGTGTGGGTTTACCGGTGAGCTTCCGGACACCCTGGGAATTTGCAGCGTCTTCAGTACCTAGAACTGAATGATAACCAGCTTACTGGGCCCCTGCCTCCCTCATTATATACCTTGAAGATGCTGAAAGAAATGGTGCTTGACAACAACTTATTACATGGACAACTGAGCCCTGCAATTGCTCAGTTGCAGCATCTCACCAAGCTGTCCATATCCGGGAATTCCATCTCTGGTGGCATTCCTACAGAGTTGGGCAGTCTGCAGAACCTAGAGTTCCTGGACCTTCACATGAACAGCCGAAATGGATCAATACCAGCAGCTTTTCGTAATCTGTCTCAGCTGTTGCATCTTGATCTAAGCCAGAATAACCTCAGTGGATTAATATTTTCTGGAATAAGCTCGTTGGTGAACCTTATGTCACTTGATCTGTCCTCAAACAATTTTGTGGGGCCAATACCTAGGGAGATTGGTCAATTGGAAAACCTTCGACTGCTGATTTTGGGCCAAAATGCGTTCACCGCTAGCATTCCAGAAGAAATTGGTAATCTGAAGCGGCTTCAAGTACTTCTGCTCCCTGAACGCAAACTCACAGGCACCATCCCTTGGTCAATCAGCGGTCTTGTAATTCTGGAGGAATTTGACATATCAGAGAACCACTTCGATGCTGAACTCCCAACATCAATCGGTCTGCTTGGTAATCTGACACAGCTGATTGCGAAGAATGCAGGGCTCAGGGGGAGCATACCGAAAGAACTAAGTAACTGCAAGAAGATTGCTCTCATAAATCTGTCATTTAATGACTTCACTGCTCCATCCCTGAAGAACTTGCAGAACTGGAAACTGTTGTCTCTTTTTCTGTGGAAGGGAACAAACTATCAGGCAATATTCCAGATTGGATAAGGAACTGGGCAAATGCAAGATCTATATCGCTGGGTCAAAACTTGTTCAGTGGACCTTTGCCATTGCTGCCATTGCAGCATCTGCTCAGTTTCTCTGCAGAAACCAACCGTCTCTCAGGTTCTGTCCCTGCGGAGATGTGTCAAGACAACTCCTTGCAAACACTCATACTGCATGATAACAATCTGACTGGAAGTATCGAGGGAACTTTTAAAGGATGCACAAACCTCACCGAGCTGAACTTGCTAGGTAACCATCTTCATGGAGAGATACCAGGGTACCTGGCTGACCTGCCTTTAGTTAGTCTGGAATTGTCCCTAAGCAATTTCACAGGAATGCTGCCTGACAGGTTGTGGGAGTCATCAACTCTTTTGCAGATCTCTCTCAGCAACAATCAGATTACCGGCCAGATCCCAGATAGCATTGGTAGGCTGTCCAGCTTGCAGAGGTTGCAGATTGACAATAACTATTTGGAAGGACCCATACCACAGTCTGTCGGCTATCTACGAAATCTGACTATTCTGTCTCTGCATGGCAATGGGTTATCTGGGAACATTCCAATAGAACTCTTCAACTGCCGAAACCTTGCTACACTGTACCTGAGCTCTAATAATCTGACAGGGCACATCCCGAGGGCCATATCTAACTTGACATTGCTCAATAGCTTGATTTTGTCTTATAACCAGCTCTCTGGTGCTATTCCTGCTGAGATCTGTGTGGGGTTTGAAAATGAGGTTCACCCTGACTCGGAGTTTGTGCAGCATAACGGCCTTCTTGATCTGTCATACAACCGGTTGACTGGTCAGATTCCGGCAGCAATAAAGAAGTGTTCTATGCTGATGGTGCTAAACCTGCAAGGCAACTTGCTAAATGGCACCATTCCCTCAGAGCTTGGTGAGCTGACAAATCTTACAAGCATTAATCTGTCTTCTAATGGATTAGTTGGACCAATGCTTCCTTGGTCTGCACCATTGGTACAACTTCAAGGCCTTATTCTATCAAACAACCACCTAAATGGCACCATTCCTGTTGAGATAGGCCAAGTTCTTCCCAAAATTTCAATGCTAGACTTGTCCGGTAATGTACTTACCGGAAGTCTACCCCGGTCTTTGCTGTGCAACAAATATCTGAACCGCCTGGATGTCAATAACAACAATCTCTCCGGGAAAATTTTATTCTTTTGTCCCATGGATGGAGAATCCTCAAGCTCACTGCTGTTCTTCAATTCAAGCAGTAACCATTTCTCAGGGACCCTAGATGAGTCTATCTCGAACTTCACACAACTGTCTTCTCTTGATATCCACAACAATAGCCTCACTGGAAGCTTACCATCAGCACTCTCTGATCTCAGCTTTTTGAACTATCTTGACCTCTCAAGCAATGATTTCTATGGTGTCATCCCTTGTGGTATTTGCAATATATTTGGCCTCACATTTGCCAACTTCTCTGGTAACCACATCGACATGTACAGCTCATCAGATTGTGCAGCAGGAGGTGTTTGTTCCACTAATGGCACTGGTCGTAGGGTGGCTCATCCATCTCATCGAGTTCGAAGATTAGGGATCATTTGTATCCTTTCACTTGCTGTCATCATTGTGTTAGTACTTCTGGTGTTTTATCTGAGACACAAACTATCGAGGAACAGTTCATTGGTTATTGTGCCCGCTGGTAAGGCCAAGGCTACCGTTGGCCAACCTCAAGTGATGAGCTCCTAGGAAGGAAGTCACGGGAACCTCTGAGTATCAATCTCGCAACTTTTCAGCATTCACTGTTGCGGGTCACCACTGATGATATACTGAAAGCCACAAAGAATTTCAGTAAAGAACACATCATAGGCGATGGTGGCTTTGGCACTGTCTATAGGGCGGCACTCCCTGAAGGTCGGAGAGTTGCGATCAAGAGGCTTCATGGTGGCCATCAGTTCCAGGGTGACCGTGAATTCCTAGCTGAGATGGAGACAGTTGGAAAGGTGAAGCACCCAAACCTTGTTCCCCTGCTTGGTTACTGTGTTTGTGGCGACGAGCGGTTCCTGATCTATGAGTACATGGAGAATGGGAGTCTGGAGATATGGCTGAGGAACCGAGCAGATGCAGTAGAAGCACTTGGATGGCCTGACCGTCTGAAGATCTGCCTCGGTTCTGCCCATGGGCTTGCTTTCCTTCATGAAGGATTTGTGCCTCATATCATCCACCGGGACATGAAATCAAGCAACATCCTGCTGGACGTGAACTTCGAGCCGAGGGTCTCTGACTTTGGCCTCGCAAGGATAATCAGCGCGTGCGAGACTCATGTCAGCACCGACATCGCCGGTACATTTGGATACATCCCCCCAGAGTACGGGCAGACAATGAAGTCCAGCACGAAAGGCGACGTGTACAGCTTTGGCGTTGGCGTCGTCATGCTGGAGCTGCTTACAGGACGGCCACCTACAGGGCAAGAAGACTTGGAAGGTGGTGGGAACCTTGTCGGCTGGGTACGATGGGTGATCGCTCGCGGGACGAGGAACGAGCTGTTTGATCCTTGCCTGCCAGTCTCAGGCGTGTGGCGGGAGCAGATGGTGCGCGTGCTCGGCATGGCCCTGGACTGCACGGCCAGCCGTGGAAGAGGCCAAGCATGGTGGAGGTGGTCCAGGGGCGCATAGTTCTGGCCTCGTAGCACTGTTCTTGACAGTGATGTGATGTAATAATGTAGGATGATGTTAGGTAACTTGTAGCTGTAGTTGGGACAAATGCTGGAGATTGTAAAAGAGATAAACCAGTGTTGCTCATGTTCAGGCTGTAGTTGGGGCAAATCTGTTGTATCTTAATTCATGTACTGTGTGTCAGTCAGTCATAGCAGCATGGGTGTTCACAAGCTCTGAACATGGTTGTGCTGAAAGTTCACTTCTCCTTTCTTTTGTTTATGCATTTTAGAGGAACTGATAGTTCTAAGATCATGCTTTTTTGGTCTGTTTGCTGCTGCTTCCGCTTCAACTGATATTTTTTCTGTATCGTAGTGCATCATAGTCTGGTACCGGTTATGCTTATATGTTCGCCAGAATATGCTCTTCACTCTTTCTTTCAGGCCATACCATACTGACAGTAGTAGTATGTATGGCCAGGCCAGCTGAACCTTGAGCACTTGAGAATTCAGCTACGGAAACGTTAGTTTCAGTGCAATCCATGCCACCATATGCAAGACAGCAAGAGGTTCATACTTTGACAGGCCATCAGGAACACCATTAAGGGAAACGATATCAATGGTACAAGAACAGATGGGGTGCTTGGTTCTCCTTCTGTCGATCTGCCGCCGCATGGAGATTGGCCGGCCTTCCAGCCAAAGTTGTTCTATGCAGATTTTGGAAATACCTCATGCAAAGCTGTTGAATCTGCAAGCTTGTCTGCAATGGACTGCCTCCAGGAAACGAAAACAATAATTGTCGACGATGATGCAAACTTGCGGCCTGAAAACTTGCAAAACGAAGCTTCTGGGAGCAATGAGCGATGCTCACTTCATCTGAGAAAACGTATTGCAATTATGCAAAAATGATGGAGTTCTACCGGTGCCATTGCCACTTCCCCAGCTGACGACATGCCGGGCACACCGCCACTGTAGGTGACTCCTGGTTATTTTCCTTTACTTTCCTTTATTTATAGTGTGTTGATTCCAAACTGTATAATGTTCATTTCATAGGGACATCCTGGAGCACCTCGTCAGCCATCGCTACCCGAGCAAAGCACAGCTTGGTACAGCTTGGTACCCGGCCTTTTAACACACATGATGAAACAAAGTACTCCTATTATTCTTCGTCTCCTTATTTGGTTATTTAGACTGATTATTACAAACACTAGATAGAATTAGACAAACAAACACTAATGAAACAACGGCATTTTTGTGTCACTAACACAAAACTGTCAAACACCATGGCCACAAGTGTAGGCCGCCCACTCGGATTAAAGACCCAGCAGAATAGCCAGACTGAAGAAAAACACTTATCAGAACTATCAAGAAGATTGCAGCTGTGCCAACCCACCCTTTGAAAATCATGTGCTTTGTATGTACTTCCTCCGTTCTGAAATGTTACATACAGACCAAAATGAGTGAAGCGTCTATATACATCCGATCTTAAAAAGTTAGAAAATCTTATAATTTGGAACAGACGGAGTACTATGTAGGTTCTGTTTGGACTGCACTATAGTCGCGTAGAGCTATCAAATTTCCAAGCTTTGTTTTCCTTGCTACAGTAAAGCATTGCCATGTTTATTCTAGTAGTATGAAATGTGCTACAGGCTTATCTGCTCATTAGCCACCTACATAACTTACATCCTGCTTGCATTCCCATCTATCTCCTAGGTAATACACATTGGTACTACTATGCATTGTTCTTCTCTGTGACATTCTTATTCTCCCAGTTTGTATATAGAAAGTGAATCCGGACG
The DNA here is from genome assembly GCF_018294505.1 of Triticum aestivum. Lineage (NCBI taxonomy): Eukaryota > Viridiplantae > Streptophyta > Magnoliopsida > Poales > Poaceae > Triticum > Triticum aestivum. Next base: position 464,842,276 of record NC_057802.1, on the reverse strand, counting down.
AGAGATGACATCCCCTCAGTGATTTTGTTCCTAAGAGACAACTTCTGCTTGCGTGTGCACTCCTTTGGAACCTTGTGCTTCCGATTATCACACACTGGATTCTTATATAGTTTTATGTCCTTCAGATTCACCACTGCTTCCATGACACATCTGGCATAGCTAGCAAAATTTTCTTCTGCTTTAAACCTACCATAGATTCTGAGCTCAGCCAGACTGGTGTTTGAAATTAGATGCAGATGGTTCCCACTCAAGTCCTTTGTCCTTCTCCTACGCATACCTCTTCCTCCGCTTCCCCAATATCATTTCACACCAATGATTCCTCACCTGCATTCGCTCAGATAAAAACTTCCTAACTGGTCACAAAAAGTTTGAACTTCTAAATGAGACAATAGGCTTTGCAATTCCAACATGAGGTTAGCATAGATACATAAGGTGGAGCAAAAATGAGAATTAAAGAACCAGTACAAAGAGGTTACCATGATGCCCAGTTCCTTAGGTTGGATGCACCTTGGAGTATGAACATTGTCCGGGTGAGATCGCATTCTTCAGAAATGTTAATCAAATTCACAAGCCTTAGTTTGTGGGACACCGGCTACAATTGTCTTCGACCTTTTGGTTTGACCCAAATCTGCAAAAAACGGGATAAAGCAGCATTATGTTAACCAAAAATAATGATTACAACCTCTCCACGACACACATCACGCTGACAACATTGTGGACTTTAACTTGCCTTTTCGCATTTGAAGTCCAAATGCAGGTTGCTTATGGCAGTTTTACCAAGCAACTCGCTTAACTTGAGCATCTTGTGCCAAGAAAGACCAATATTGATGATGCTCATAGTCTGGAGCAGAGCAGAAGGGGTCATGTTGAGATTTAAAACGATTAAATTACACTTTTGTCAGCTTCGTACCCACTTAAGATCAACTCTCTTAGAACTGGTAACAGCAATCACTAATTCACTGAGTTGCGGGTGTTCCACTTCCAGCAAAAACATAATCCCCATGTTGCAGCGGTGGATGCTGAGGAACTCCAGTTGCTTGCATATACTGAAATTTTTGGGGAAATCTGATTCACCCAACCTCAAATTCTCTAGCGTGAGGCGTGAAAAACCACCAAATGTGTTTGGACACGAATCAAAGAAAGACATGAACTGCCTCCCATAAGTGCACTTTGTCAAGATTGTAAACTCGACCGAAGCAACCTTTTGTGTTGCTATGGTGTTGGCAACAGTATGGCCAATGAAAATAGACTCATCTCCCAAGTAGAATCCAACGCGCAACAGGTGAATGGTATGTAGACTTTCAGCCCTTCTTTTCAGTAAGCTCCTGGTTGCTTCAAGCACAGATCATCTGTTATGACCATTTTTGAGAGCATAGCACGGATCTCTTTTTTTTTTGAACCAGGCTGACCCCCTTTCCATTACATAGAACGGAAATACAATCTGTCCAGGAAACATCCAGGAGAGAAGAAAGAGAGGTAGCGAGTTCAACGCACTGCCAGGAAACCCACCGCACTCGCCCGCCATCGTTCACGAGTGCTATGGGGCGAAAACCTGACAGCACCAAAATAACTAGCTCTATTACATGCCCAGATCAGAGCGGCACAAACACCATAGCACGGATCTGCTTCCAACATCTGGAGAGGACGCTGGTTCTTGCGGCATCAGCGACATCAAGTCGCTGGATGATGTTGAGCAAAACTTCATCAGGCAACTTGCTGAGCCAATCACCTTGGTTGTCCTCCTACATTTGACATGGAAACAAATCAGAGTTGAATTCTTATTAAGCCTCAGCACAGGTGCAATTTGGTTATTTTCCACAAACATAGATACAAGCTGCATACTTTTTCCACAAACAAAGATACAAGTTGCATACTTTTTCCAAACAAGAAGGTCAGCTCGCTTCTGCTCGGCAGTATGATGCTTTCGTTGGTTTGATTTTTGTGGAGCTGAAAATCTTCCTCGGCAGTATGATGAAGATCTTGTGGTTAAGCCATATGCACTTCTACGGGATCATTCATGCCCAAGTCTATCCATCGCTCACAGCTTTCCATCTTCTTGGATAAGCGGCTCAAGATGGGTCTCTGAAGGATAATAAAGTTTGTGCAGATATAGAAGTACGAGTAATGGTGTTGCGGCTCCGGTCTAGCTGCAGTATCTTTATTGAAGCTTTCGTAGAAATTCCTCTTTCAAAAAATATGATCGCAAAAAAGATGTATATAAGAGATTTCACTGAAATTCTTGGTTTTAAGAGTAAGGAGTACTTTGTACTCCCTCTGATCCACAATGATCTTAGATTTCTTTATGGAGGGAGTAGTTTTTAAATCATCGATCCAAAGCATTGTTAGACTGTCGTGTTTGAATAAAGTTACATGTATTTCTTTAAAGAAGTGCATAGTTAACCTCGCCGTGGCTGATCCACAATGTTCACCATAACACTTACCATTGTCTCCTGTGAAATCGACACCAACTCCACCGGATCACTGATCCTGTCGCTGGCTATCCATCAAGGCTGGAGCGAGGGTCATAGTTTTCTTCTCCGACTCTAGGTACCTCGGTCGCCAAACTATAATCGCTGCTTCTCGACGCTCATCACGCCTCCCCTCGTCTTTGACGATACCACCGCCACCATCTCCAGCGGCTCGCCGATCCAGCCACTGCACCTAGCTCCAACGAGGAGTATTTGATGATCGTCACTGCGCCAACACCAACTTAGAAAAACAACCAGGCCTCAGTGTCAATGTATGCAAGGGCCGGCGCCATCGAGCAAGAAGCAGTTGATGCCAATGTCCCCGCAGAGACGGTCACATGGACGCCCAAAATGGTGTCAACTGGGGTTTCATCAGGAACGCTCAGGTAATAACTGGCAGCCTGCAGAGTCATTATTAGATGGGTTGGTATTTTTCTTTACCCCCATTCTTAGATTGTTCGAAGCTGACAAGTAAGCAACCCTCGTTTTTCCAAGCATTGGCTCCAAACTCTAGCATGTTAAAAGCAACAAAAATATACCAGGGAAACCAGCATCCCACAATGTACATACCTGCACTAACATTTGACTACATCAAGATCAAGGATGTGAGGCGCCAGGTACCAGTTCTCTCCAGAGGATCAATGCCTCAGCTGTCAAATCAGCATCACAGAGGTAAGAAAAACTACGTTAATGTAAAGCTATTTTCCCTGTTGTCTAAAGAAGACCGCAATCAGTTGGTAAATAATTTGTCTTCAAAATAACATGTCTATTTGCCTCAAAAACGAAAAACAGAAAGAAATTATTTTATTTCAAAAAAAAACACAGAAAGAAAGCATTCATATAGCATGTTTACTATTAGCATCCGGAAAAGAAGAAACCGAATTATCCAACTTGCATATAACTTGGTCGCTGCTATACATACAACACAAATGTACCTACACAGCCAACATAAATTATACAAGTACGGATGCACTGACCTTTATCTCGCTGCACATACATCTACCTTTTGTTGCTTTGAATTTGCTTATCACTATCGTACCGCCCTTGGTTAAGTTTTGGCAATGTCCAGTAAATCACTGAGCGGTGTTTCAGTTTACTAAAGAAATTTCATCAGATTTCCACCAGAGGGTGTGCTTCCTCTTCCCACTTTCTCAAGACAAACATACAACATCTGAATTTGCACAGAAACAAAAAACACATGCTTGACTGCCTAGGTAAAAAAGTTACTGGTCGAGCTTCCCTGTCTTGCCTTGGCATTCAGTAGTGCTTGGGAGACCGATTCGTTTGGTTGTAGACCAGCCCGCACCATGTCCTTGATAAGAGCTTCAGCTTCCGGGCATTTACCATCATTACAAAGACTACGGATCGTCAGGCCATAGCTAGCGAAATTTGGAACCAAGCCATTCTTCCTCATCTCCGTGATTAATTTCATAGCCTTGTAGGAGTTCCCTTCTCGTCCATAGCCAAAAATCATAATGTCATAGATCACACTGTTCGCCTTAACACCTTTCTCCTCCATCGACTGGAACAGCTTCCTGGCATCCTTCATTTTCCCTTCCATGCAGAGAGCATGCACCAAAACACCGTAAGTGCGCACATCCACCTCCAAACCAGCCTTCCCCATGTCCGCAAACATCTCAAAAGCTTTGTCCATGTCACCGCCCCGGGCCAATGCATCAATCAGTATAGTGTAGGTCCCATTTGTGGGTGCCAGTCCTCGCTCCTTCATGTCAGAGAACGCCCTGTTTGCACGGGCAATATCTCTAGCACGGCAGAACCCCGCAATGAGCGCATTGTACGTCAGAGCGTTGGGCTGGTGCCCCGCCGCCCTTATTTGGTTGGAGAAATGCAAGGCATTGGACATCTGCCCAGCCTTGCCGTAACCATCGACAAGGAGGTTGAATGTCACGATGCTCGGGCGGATGCCCTCCTTCCGCATCGTCTCCAGCAGCCGGGCGGCGTCCTTCATCTTGCCGTGCCTGCACAACCCCGCGATCAGGGTGTTGTAGCTGACGGCGTTCCGCGCGACGCCCTTGGCGGGCATTTCGTCGAACAGGCGGCGGGCGCCCTCGAACTCCCCCGTCCTGCACCACTCCCCGATCAGGACGTTGTAGGTGTAGATGTTCGGCTCGACCCCGCCCCTCCTCATCTCCTCGAAGAAGGCGAAGCCCTCCTCCCTGCGCCCGCGGACGAAGTGGCCGTGGATCAGGGCGGTGAAGGTGACCTCGTTCGGGGCCAGCCCCAGGCGCGGCATTGCGCCGAACACCCTCCGCGCCTCCGCCAGGTCGCCGGTCCTGCAGCAGGCGTGGACGAGCGCCGTGCACGCGGCCACGTCCAGCGCCCCGTCGCCCGCCTTGGCGCCGCGGGCGAGCTGCGCCAGCGCCGACCGCAGCTCGCCGGCGGCGCAGAGCCGGCGCACGGCCTCGGCCGTGGTCGCGGACATCGGGTTTTTGGTTTGTTTCACCTGACAGGGCTTTTGCTACCCTTTCTGGAGTGGAAGTTCAAGTTGTTGGTGGGTCATCGATGCCGCGTTGCACACGGCCAGCAGACGTTGCGCAGTTGGACGTAGGATTGAAGGCCAGAAACGAAACTGTTCCTCCTGATCTGTTGTGTTTATGATGAGGAAGAAGGAAGGAGCTTTGGGGATTCGTTTTGAGCTGCGTCTCTTGCAGGCGCCCTGGTTTTGTGGAGCCTAAAGTTCATATTCACTCACCATTTCCAGTTCGTTTCAGGTAATGTGTACTGCTAGAGTCTCAGGAAGGAAACAAAAAAGCAAGCACGGGTAAAAAACAATGGTCGCCCACCTTGTGGTCGTGGAGCCTTGCGCTCTACCAACTGAGCTAGACGGGCTTGCTGATTAAAATGCACTGAAAGGTTAATCATTGCATGTCTCGCCAAAAAAAAAGGTTACTCGTTGCGTGACCTTGAAATCTACTCCCTCCGTCCGAAAGAAAACTGGTCGTGTACCACCATATACTACTTGCTCAGTGGATACGAACTTGGGCACTATTAGTCGAACTCTTTCGTACGCATACATAAATGCCACCATGATCCCAACTACAAGATCTTTTCAAAGAATGGAAAGGAATATCGTCATCAACTATGCACGCGACAGCTTGCAAGGAGAACAAGGAAACGTTTGTACCTGGCCTCCCCTTTGCAGCTTCGCATCTTTCCTTTCTGGAGGGGATTTGACGTTATTCATCAAGCACACCCTTTTCGCAGCTAAGAGCCTTCGAACCAAGGGAAAGCGATCAGTCCGAGAGCGCAAATCTTATGGAAGGATCCGGAATAAAGGGAGGCGTGTTATTGCCCTTGCCACTGGCCGATGGTGTTCATTTCCGGATAGCGGTTAACGTCGCGGGCACACGTGTTGGGCATGACGAGGGACTAGTCCCGATCGCCACTTTTGTCCGACGAATAATAAACCCATCACCACAAGTCCAATACCGATACGCTCATCGTCACCAACCACGGCACACTCAGCCCAACCCGGTGGCGGTGGGGCCGTTTTCGCGTCGCGGTCGTGGAGAGGCAAGCAAAGCAAGGCAAAGATCGCAACGTATCTCTCCGCACACCCGTCTGTCGACCACCCCGCACGCTCGCTCACTCGCAAGCAGTCCACCAGTCCAAGCCCGCAACAAACCTCAGAGACCTTCCACTTCGACGTCATTCTATCCCATCCCGTGCTGCCCCACACGGCCACGCCCACCGGCCGCCCCCGCAACCAGACGCCAGAAAATACCGAGTCAGCGACGGCCGAGCCCGCTTCCCTTCCCACGGACGGAGACGGAGACGGGCCCCTCACTCCAAAACCTCTCTTGGATTCCAACGCGCCCGAGCAGCAGGGGGAGAAGGAAGGAAGGAAGGAGGTCCACCGCCCACCCCCACGCCGTGCGCGTCCCCCCTCCCCT